>NW_019262581.1:0-13779 GCF_002742605.1 Olea europaea var. sylvestris | reverse complement strand
TTATTTGAATCTTACAGTGTTAAGAAGAAAAAAGCCGGTCAAAGAAAGTAATGAAAAGAACAAAAGGCATAATCATTGAGAATAGATTCACATGACATTTTCTGCATGCAAAAGAATAACTAATTTTGCAGAATCAAATTCATCGATTAACTTAGTATTAGTATTATCAGAAAGGAGAAAAAGAGGATACCTATTGCATGTGAATCCATCGTTGTGCTGACAGATTCCTTTCCACTTTGATGGAATGGGGCCTAACTCATTATCCATAAAGCTCTTTGATTCAGGCCAAACACCTATCAAATCCATGAGAATTTATCGATTTCATTATCAACTTTATTCCCAAAAAAATGCAGAATTTCGTAAAGAGATTTTTGCAAAAGTACAAAAGCCTCATTAATCAAACCAGTATCAAAATTTGCAATGATGCTATCTTCTCCGAATCTGGCCTTCTTCCATATGGAAGAGGGATGAATCACACCATTCCTTTCCAGCATAAGAAAATCCCATGAATGGGTTGTGTGCAGATTTCTTCCTCGATTGGGGAAAATTGATACTACATCTGGATGTTCTACAATGACAGAAAAGTAGTGCTTTTTAATTATTGGTATGCCGTATAACACGATTTCGTTCTTATTTTTCTTCTTTAGTACTGTCCCGAGCCAAATCCCGATAACTGAAAATACATAACAAACATAGATGTGTCATCATACTTGCAATCTTTGCTGCCTCCTCCTCTTCTAGCATTGCAGCAAAACCATTGATATGTTTGTTATACGAGTAAAATATCGTATCCTCCACCTTCTCTTTACTGCAAAAAAACAAAAAAAATATTCAGGATCTTATGGAATTGCAGATTAAAAGTTAGCATAAGCAGATTTTGGAGCAAAAAACGAAAAAGAAAAGTTCATACCTTCCTATGATTTTACGAAGTAATTCATGGTGAGAGTCTGCAACCTTATTGAGTTGATCAGAAGTTACTCCCGTGCCATGTGAATGTCCTCCCAAGTACACAATATAAGACTGCAAAAGAAATAAGCCATAATTAACTTATAAGTGATTGCTTGATGGAAAAATTCTCATTAAACAAAAAGAGTACAATGTTAACCTTTTTGATGGCTAAAGCTGGTTCTTGAAAAACAGCAAAAAGAATGAACAGACCAAGAAATTTTGAAAACTCGACAAAAAACATTGTGTTTTTCACTGTAAAAAAATCCTGTGCTTAAAAGTTAAGCACTTTTTCTGTGTATTGAAAAGAACCCTTTACCCGCATATATCTCAAACACAGAATTTCCTTTTTATAAGTAATAGAAAAGAAGAAGAGAGTGATTCAAACTTTAACTAAAGAGTCCTAAGCTAATTATAATTCATTTGCTAATAATAATTTCAATGCAATACTATCCTTTTCTGATTTCTCTAACTTAGAATCCGATTTTCTTGGATTACTGATTGTTTAAATAAAGTATTTGTAGCAAATTAGGATTCTTTTCTATGTTGAGAACCAATCCCATATTTTCCAACATATTTACTATAATAAAAATAGGCAACCTTATTTTCATTTTTAAGGCGCAATTTCATGCAAATTATGCATGGTATGCAATTATACATGTTTCGTCGGCAATAAAAAAAGAATCTGATAATATCAGAGTTTAAAATTAATTATTTACTTATAAGTAGATATAATAAGTAATTTTTTTTTTATTTTTTATTTTTTTTTTTATCTGGGCTAAACATGCCCAATAATTGAAGAAACTGGGTGAAATTGTCGGAAGAATAAGAATAAATCAGAATTTTCTAAAGTTATTTCAAGAAACTAAATCAAAATTTACTCTCTAATTTTTATGACTAGAATAAGTGCTTATTTGTGGCCTGTTTCAGAGCAACATTAGTGGCAATATACGTTGTTTCTGCCGATATACCAAGTACAAGATCTATCAGTAATAAATACCTCGAACAATAAACTCACACAATTAAAAATGGGTAATTGGCATAAAAAATCTCTACCTTTCATGTCTATTGTGTAAAACGTCCGTACCTTTCATTTTTTGATATTTTTGCCCCTACATTCCGACTTTCTTGGCGTTGAATGTCATTTTCACTAATTTTGGACAATTTTACCATCAATTCAAATAAAACAAAAAGAAAGGAAAGGAAATATCAAATAACTAATTGCAACCACAGCCCCCAATTTTTAAAAAATTACAAATCAGTCACAAATATATACAAAATTTTCAACATAGGTGCCAACAACACTTGACGTATAATGCTTCTTTTTTCGAATTTCATTTTCATGTGTTTTGGCTGAACCTCTTTCATCTCGTTCTCTCCGTCTTTGTCATTTTCCTCTCTCGACTAAGTGAATCTTGGGCCAATTTCATCTCTTCTTCACTTGTACAAAAGGGTTTCTAGAATTTTCTTGGTGTTCTCTTTCTGGGTTTTATAAATCATAGCTTAGACCAATAGTAGATTGATCTTTCCTCTTGAATTTTTGATGCGCATCGTTCTGCTTTTGGGTATTCTTTTAAGATTTTCAGTTGGATTTGTACTTATTTTTCGATTACAGTGATAATTTGAGGTTGGGATTTGCATTTGAAACATTAAATTTCAAGTTTAAGGAATTTTATTTTAGAATCTGGGCTCCATTTGATTCACAGGGAGTACACTGCAACTTCTAAGACCGTCTTCTCCGCATTGAGGTATCAAAATTAAATTAGATAATAATATTAATAATTACAATGATAATATTTCTTCTACTTCTATTAATGCCTTCGCATGAATGAACTTTTGCAAAACATTTTTATAAAATTTAAGTTCCAAAAATTACCGGATGGGCTAATACTATTCTAGATGTTTATCTTGGCATCTCTGATTTGACAATTTGGAAATCGAACCATTAAATCATTTTTCTTGATTTGTTGACGAAATAGGTGAAGGGCATATCAAGTGAAAGTGAGGAAAAGATGATATCCAAAGATAGTGTAGATTTAACATACATCAAGGAAGATACTAGTGGAGGAAATGTGGGTGGGAATGGTCCACTTAAAAAAGGTCCCTGGACATCTGTTGAAGACACCGTTTTAATTGAGTACATTACCAAGTATGAAGATGGGAACTGGAATGCAGTCTGGAAGCACTCGGGGCTAGCTCGGTGTGGAAAAAGTTGTTGCTTGAGGTGGACGAACCACCTAAGACCAGATCTAAATAAAGGTGCATTTACTCCGGAGGAGGAACTTCATATCATTGAAAATTTTGTATATATTTGTGATTGATTTGTAATTTTTTAAAAATTGGGGGCTGTGGTTGCAATTAGTTATTTGTTGTTTCATTTTTTTTTATTTGAAAGAAGGGTAAAATTGTCCAAAATTAGTGAAAATGATGTTCAGCGCCAAGAAAGGTGGACGGTATGGGCAAAAATATCAAAAAATGAAAGGTATGAACGTTTTTCACAATAGACATAGAAGGTAGAGACGTTTTGTGCCAATTACCTATCAGAAATTTATTTCTTTGAATTTAATTATAATTTTCCATCACAAAATTCATCACCGATTGTGGATTTTTAATTTCTTATTACATTTATTTTATACCTAATGATGGATTTTTAAGCGACTTTGGTAGTGTATATCGGTCTTGTAAGAATTACTAGCTATGAATCTTATCCGTCACAAATTTCATACATAAAAAATTCCATCTCCCATCCATCTTAATAACCCATTATATACTTAGAGCATGTTTGGGAAATGTTTATAAAAATTTAAATTATAAATAAAATGAAATAAATAATGAATAAGCAAGTAGCATTTGTGATTTCTTGAAATATACGGATAAAAATGTTTTGAATGTATAAACACAGTTTATAATACAACCCAAACATAGGCTTAATTCAATCCTCACAATTTATGCCGGATTCCACAGAATTTACGGGGTAATCGTACAATTTAAAAACATCGATATTAAATAACCATTAACAAGAATTTAATTACAATCACCATGATGCAAAAGGAGGGCATAGAACAAAGCATTCCTTCATCAGAATCATCTTAAAAAGCACGCTTTACTTCAAACTTTGCCTCCAATTATTACTAAGTAATCCTCAACACTAAACTCATTAAATTTTATATTGTGTTATCAATTCATCACTGAAATGGATTCCGGCTATTTGCTTCAAGAAAAATGTTAGCAAAATTCTAATGTGGCTTTCCTTCCCTATCAAATCTTTATATTGTATTATCCATCCATCACTGAGATGTATTCCGTTTCTTTACTTTGACAAAAATGTTATGTGACTGATAAAATTCTAATGTGGCATTCCTTCTCTATCAAATTTTTCCATAACAACAAAAGGGTTACTACATATACCCAAAATATAAAGTTTAACTCAATAAACTTTATATTCGTGTCATCCATCCATCACTAAGATGGATTCTATCTCTTTACTTTGACAAAAATTTCACGTTATTGGCAAAATTTTAATGTGTATTCCTACCTTATCAAATCTTTCCATAACAACAAAATGCTTACTACCTGTACAGGTATGCCCATTAGGGCTTGCTTGGGAGTTTTGGAACACCAATTATCATTTTTTTTTTTTGAAGGTATTGATTTTGAACATTTTTGAGAGGTCCACTTTAGGTAATTTTTACAAGTGAATATTGTCTTACTAGTATAATGCACACATTTTTTTATTTTTATTTTTTTTTTATATATAAAAAGTGAATGTTTATCATAAGTAAAATCTTTAGTTTAAAGTAAATTTTTTGGTAATTGCATTTTTATTTATAATTTCATTTCGAATAAAATAGGTAGATTGAAAATAATTATTTCATCAATGATCGAGAAATACAATCAAAATTATATTACCAAATTTGAGTGATTTTTAAATTACCAAAATCAATTCTCAAGAAAATTAACAACATTGATTTTCTCCATCTCACGTAAACGATACAATAAAAAAGGGTTAAAATCGATGAAAAACTCACAAACAAGCCCTTGAAGACACAACTTCAAGCTTCAAAAACACTACTCTCATTTTGCAAATTATAAAGAGAGAGACTACACGTATAGCGAGGGTGATCAAACACAATAAGGGGATGGGTGAATTTTTTTGACAATATTTTAATTACGTGAGGTCTGATCTCGAGAGGAACCCCTTCTCTTTACATATGGCATAAATCAATTATAAAACCTAAATTCATTCCCCTCAAATTCGAATCAGGAGGAGAAATTCAATGGATAATGTTAACATTAACTAAATCACTGAGCCCTAGTCGTTCCTCCCAATTACTAAACTAAAACCTAATTGCTCATTTACTGTTGTTGACATGGTGGATCCACTTGCTGTGCCTCCTATGGATGTTTTATCCTTTCAGTCTCCAGGACGATGGGGCTAAAATCATAATTCCAGGGAACTTTGGGAGACACTGGAGCATATTCTCTTTTGAAGAGCGGACAAAAATACTCGCTGAACTTTGGCAATGGATTGTTAAAGAAAGAATGCGAAAAGATGCTCATTATCTTCTTTCTACATGGTGTGTCACTTGTTACGTGTTGTCATACTTGGCCAATCTACTTGGACCTATGACCCACTCAATCCGAACCACGTGGCGCTCTAGTCGAGGTGGCATGTATGGCCGAAGCCCTTCATGCCGAGGCCTGTGAAGATAGTCGAAACCTTTCATGCTGAGGCCCATATGCCGAGGCCTGTGAAAATAGCCGAAGCCCTAAAGCGGAAGTACTACGTGAGTGGCAGAAGCCTCCGAACCATGGAGGAACGTCTTTCATAATTACTTCTCCCAAGAGATCTTCTACATAAAGATCTTGTTAGAATGATTGATGAAACGTTTGTCATAAGTGTACATGTCAAGTCTTGTCATTAGCATGGGGGTCTGCATGAGTAATAAATGCGCAGCAAACTAGTAAGTCAAGGATGATGCCTAAGATTGGATGTTTGAATTAAAGAGATGAGGCCACGTGCCACCTCGTCCAATGGCTGTCATTTTACATGTACCACTATAAATACTTCCATTGTGTAACATTGAAGGACTAATGCAAGAATCAATACAAGAAACCACACTTTACTCTCTCTTTCATATTGCTTTACAATACAATACGAGTTCATACATATTTACATGCACATTCATGAGTACCGATTGGTAATTATTGTACAATCGAATTACGAACATCTCGTCGGATTCCGAACGTTCTCGTCCCGCATCGTTGAGCTACTCCCACGCCCCTGATCTGTTCGTCCTAGATCGTTCAGGTGTCTTAGCGTGTAGGACCTTCGCTCACAGTGCATTGGTGGGTCTGACATCTGTTGGCAATATTTTTTGGGGTCAACAAATTGGCGCCGTCTGTGGGAAACCATACCATAACCACGAACAACCTTGTGGTGAAAGCTTATTGAAGAGCATTTGGGCATTCCCCTTGAAAAAGGACTTGTTCTTAAAAAAGAACAAGAGAAAGCCCCACAACTTAGCAAAATCTAAAGAGTCAGACGAAAAGAAATGAGTTCAAACGAAGACACACCCCCCAGAAAGGTAAGAGAAAACGCAAATGTGCCTCTTCCACCCGCTGCCCCAGCAACTTGGCAAAGACTCCACCACCACCAAAGAAGAGGTGGAATGTGGGCGACGGCACGGCTGTCAAGAGAAATGGCTGCCATGGCAGCTAACATGAGGGATATTGCTAGCCAAAACTTGGCTATGAGGGAGCTCATGGCCCAAATGCAGGGCCAGAGAGGCTTCCTCATTCCTCTACACGCCTCTCAAGGGCACTACCAGCAAGAAGATGAAATTCAAAGTTATAGAGCTGCCTCGTCGAAATATAGCCGAGGTGGAAGCCCATTTGAAAGGGAAGTGGAAGTTGATGTTTCCTCCAACTACGCTTTTGGCCGACCCACCGAGGTCCCATTGAACCATGATAATTTCCCACCTCCGTATGAGCAGGAGTCAAGACATAGGAGGGTAGACAGCGTATTTGACAGAATTAGGCCCGTTGAACCGAGGCTTAGGCAACAGCAGACTCACCAGCCTTGGACAAGGCCACCTCCTCCACCTCCAATGCCCCAGCAGCTAGAAGAAAGGCATGAAACTGCCCCCCGTGTTGCTTCGCCTAGAAATAGGCGCCAGAGGAGGGAGGAAGAAGTTAGGAACCTTCCCGGAACCTCCCATCAACAACCACGGAATGAGGCCGATGAATACGATTCAGATGAACAGCAGAGGTCCTATGACTTGGACAATGACGATGAGAATTTGCGGTTCTCAAGAGAACTAAGGAGTGCCCAGGTTCCAAGCCACTATGTAATGCCAAAGATACCAAAGTATGACGGAAGAGGCGACCCAGAGAAGCACCTGAATGCTTATAAAACTCACATGAGCCTAAGAGGCACCACCCCAGCGGTGAAGTGCAGAGCTTTCCATTTAACACTTAGTGGAGCGACTGAAATTTAGTATAGTAGGTTACCATCTGGGAGCGTAAGAAGCTGGCCTAAGTTTAAAACAACATTATTGAAGATGTTCGCAGTAAGCAAAGAAGGAGAAACCCCCATCCAGCGTCTCCAAGATATGAGACAAGTATATGGGGAGTCCCTAAAGAGCTTCCTATCACGCTTCACCGATGAGATGACGTATTCGTGCAAGGCACCGACCGTGAGGCACTATCCGCACTAAGGGGAGGTCTGAACATGAATACCCTATTCTGGAGGGATGTGCAAAATCAAGATCTCACCACCTATGATGCCCTACTCAAGATGATGAGGTGGGAAATCATCAATGAAGAATTGATTGAGCATAGGAACAGGGCAAGTAGAGGCCTCTCACCCCTCAAAGGCAACGTGCTAGAGGGCCGACCTCTCACCTGATAGACTACCAAATGAACCAGGTTGAAAATGAGAGTTCTAACCAAGCACTTGCCACCACCACTTTGAACGCGGTTCCTACCTTGGCATATGAGGATATCAATCCAATTACTGACACCCAGCAGATGGAAACCCCACAAGGATCCCGTAGGGGGAGAGGCCGAGGTCGGGGTTTGGGACCTAGAAATAGGTCAAATCAGAACCCATCGGGATATTGTGTACACCACTGGTCCTATGGACACGACACAGCGGATTGCCGAGACTATGCGCACCGCTCCCGGCTAGAACCCCCTAGGGGCAGAAATGAATCACCCTAGGTGAACAGGCCCTTGTCCAGACACGACAACCGACGTGGGCGTGAGGAGGCTGCTCCCTGTTAAAGGAATGTTTCTCCACGACGAAGGGAGCGTGATACGAAGAGGCCCAGGGAAGGGCGCAGGCACCGAAGAAACCGACAAGCCCAGGATGAGGCCCCTATCCACGAGGTGGATACCATATTTGGCGGACCATATGTTGGTGGTGAAACACGAAACGCCAAAAGGAATTACGCCCGGGAGGCTAAACACCTCCCTTTGGCAAGCTACATTGTGGACAGCAGCTCCCGAAAGAACCAAGTTCCACCCATTGTCTTCACCCAGGAGGACGTCGAAGGAGTTCACTACCCCCGTTGCGATGCACTTGTTGTGAGAGCCGTCATAGCCTAAAATGGGCTCAAACGAATTTTAGTTGACAACGGTAGCTCTGTCAACATTCTATTCAGATCCGCCTTTGACAAGATGATATTGGATCATCAGTTGACACCCACCACAACTCCTCTGTACGGATTCACCGGAGATAGCATCACTCCAAGGGGAAAGATAACACTTGCAGTGGAGATGGGAGAGTCTCCCCAAACTACGATGAACTTCATGGAATTCCTCATTGTCGACAGTCAATCAGAATATCATGAAGTATTAGGTAGGCTAGCCCTAAAAGAATTGGGAGCAGTCACCTCTATCCACCACCTATTCATGAAATTTCCGACGAAAAATAGGGTGGCAACGGTGAGAGATGACCAAAGAGGATCGAGAGAGTGTTATCTAAGCTCCATAAAAAAGGTAGAGCCCCGGGACGTCCATGTAATCATAGCCGATATACCCAGGTGATGCTCCTACTGAATCAGAAGATATTGATATGATTGATGCACCACCCAATCCGGAGGTATTGGTCATTGAGGAGATCGATCCCTGTATAATTGAACACGAACCTCAAGCATCCCCAGTTGAGGAACTTGAGAGCTTTTTGGTAGACCCCCGAGACCCATCCAAGATACTGAAATTAGGCAAGGGTTTATCCAACATTTTGAAGGAAAAGATTAAAGATTTCCTAAGTAAGAACCTTGATGTCTTTGCTTGGAGGCATGAGGACATGGTAGGCATAGACCCCAAGGTCAGTTGCCACCACCTGAAAGTCGATCCTAAGGTTGCCCTGCACAGACAAAAAAGGAGAGCCCTCAATCCTGAAAGGTACGAGGCTCTGAAGGAAGAGGTTCAGAAGCTCATTCAAAATGGTTTTATCAGGGAGGCTACATATCCGAGGTGGGTCTCCAACCCGGTTTTAGTGAAGAAACACAACGGCAAGTGGAGGGTGTGCATCAACTTCACCAACCTCAATAGAGTTTGTCCGAAAGACAGCTTTCCTCTCCCAAAGATTGATCAACTAGTAGACTCCACGGCTGGGCACAAGTTGTTGAGCTTTATGGACGCATACTCCGGCTACAACCAAATACCCATGCACCCGACCGATGAGGAGCACATCTCTTTCATTACAGACCGAGGCCTTTATTGTTATAGGATGATGCCCTTCGGGTTGAAAAACGTCGGAGTGACTTACCAAGGACTCGTCAACAAAATGTTTATGGACCTCAACGGTAAGACAATGGATGCATACGTGGACGACATGTTGGTAAAAAGTTTGGAGGCTGAGGATCACATAACGCACCTCAACAACACCTTCCAAATCTTGAGAAGATATAGGATGAGACTCAACCCCCTCAAGTGCACCTTTGGAGTAGCCTTCAGCAAATTCTTAGGATACATGGTCAATCAACGTAGAATTGAAGCCAACCCCGAGAAGATTAAGGCCTTGTACAAGATGAGGTCTCCCCAAAAGCCAAAGAAGGTACAAAGTTTGACTGGGCGAATGGCCGCACTTAGCCGCTTCGTCTCCAAAGCTACAGACAAATGCCTCCCATTTTTAAAGTGCTGAAAGCTGGGAAGAAGTTTCAATGGAACGAGGAATGTGAAGAGGCCTTCCAAGGCCTGAAAAGGCATCTGGGGTAGGCCCCCCTCCTCTGCAAACCGAAGCCCAATGAGATCTTAGAACTATATCTGGCAGTCTCCAATGAGGCCATCAGTTCGGTTCTAACCCGAGAAGAAGGGACCACCCAACTTCCCGTTTACTATACAAGTAAAGAACTTCTATCACCGGAAACCCGTTACCCCGATATGGAGAAGCTAGCTTTGACCTTGATCACGGCCTCCAGAAAATTGAGACCCTACTTCCAAGCTCACACCATCCACGTGCTGACAAACTTTCCCCTAAGGCAAGTGCTCCAAAAGCCCGATGCCTCAGGAAGATTATTGAAGTGGGCAGTGGAGTTAAGTGAATTTGACCTCATGTTCAAGGCTAGGGTAGCCATCAAGGGTCAAACCTTAGCTGACTTTGTGGCAGAATTCGCCAATTTACCCGAGGTAGGTGAAATCATGGAACCCGCCGAGCCTCCTACGTGGAACTTATTCGTTGACGGGTCGGCCGGAGACATCGGCTCAAGTGCTGGAGTTGTCCTCATTAGCCCTGAAGGTCACAAGCTAAACTCAGCGGTGAGGTTCGGGTTCAAAGTCACCAACAATGTAGCAGAATATGAGGCACTTCTTGCAGGTTTCAGGCTGGCCAAGGAAATGCAAGTAAAGAGGCTACTCATCAGCAGTGATTCCCAACTGGTCATTAGCCAAGTAAATGGTAACTTCTTAGCCAAGGACAAAACGATGGTTTCCTACTTGAAAATGGTGATAAACCTCATTCCATCCTTTGAAAAGTTTGAATTAACCCAGATCCCTTGCATCGAAAATTTTCATGCGGATGCACTCTCCAAGCTCACTAGTAGCAAGGATTTAGAACTACTCACAGTAGTATCTATAGAGCACCTCCTCCTGTCGTCAATCGAGGCCCCCAATGTAATGTGGGTCGCTGGAACTCCTACCTGGATGCAGCTAATCGTAGCATACCTCAAAGACCAGATACTTCCCACTGACAAGCATGAGGCCTACAAGCTAAGGAGGAGGTCAGCCCACTTCCTCTTCGTTGATGATGTTCTCTATAAGAGGAGCTTCTCCTCCCCACTCTTACAATGCGTTGGAGGAGAAGAGGCTACTTACATATTAAGAGAAGCCATGAGGGCGTGTGCGGCAATCACTCTGAAGGTCTATTTTTAGCACAGAAGATATTGAGGTAGGGGTACTACTGGTCTACCCTAAAAAGGGACGCCCTCGAGTTTGTACGAAAGTGTGACAAATGCCAACGATTCTCTTCAATTCAACTATTCTCTTTGATACAAAGACAATCGTCGCAGGATTTGACCGTGGTTTCCAACCCTTGGCCTTTCTCGAAATGGGGTGTGGACCTCATAGGTCCGCTACCTAAAGGTAGAAGAGGTGCAAGCTTTGCAATTGTGGCCATTGATTACTTTACAAAATGGGTTGAGACTGAACCACTGGCAAAAATCACAGAGGCTAACACTTTCAAGTTCTTGTGGAAGAATATTATATATCGGTTCAGGATTTCCTACTTAATCGTCTCAGACAGTGATAGACAATTCGACAACAAGAAGGTCGGAGTGCTATGCGAAGAACTCGACATCAAGAAGCATTTCTCCATGCCTCACCACCCACAAGCAAATGGCCAAGTTGAAGCTGTGAACAAAACAATCAAACACATCCTGAAAAGGAAGCTTGATGCGTCAAAAGGGGCCTGGGTGGATGAGCTGCCACAAGTTCTTTGGGCAATCCGAACCACCATGAGGACCCCAACTGGGGAAACACCTTTCCTCATGGCATATGGTACTGAGGCGATGAGCCCCGTTGAGGTCGGACTTTCGTCTCCAAGACGTCTGTATTTTAGTGAAATAACAAACGATGAGTTTCAGAGGTGCGATCTCGACTTCATCGAAGAAAGAAGAGATGACTCCCAGTTGAAGCTCGCCACATACCAAAGAAAGATGACGAAGTACTTCAACTCAAAGGTAAAGAAGAGATCATTCCGAGTCAACGACTTGGTCCTTAGGAGAGTCTTCCTCTCCTCAAAGAAACCTGGTTCCGGTTCCCTGGGTTCAAACTAGGAAGGGCTATATAAAATCAGAGAAGAAATCCGACCTGGGACTTACTGGATTGAAGACATGGACGGCAAGGCCCAACCCCGTCCATGGAACATTAAGCACCTCAGAATCTATTACCAATGAATGTACTACCTCGCTCGACGATCTTTCCCAGCTCTTGTAACATTTCTATGGTTCAATAAAATCCTATGATTAAATTAACGTGTTGCATTACTTTGTCACCTCGGAGGAGAGGCTAGGGTCCCATCTCTGGGACACCTCACTTGAACTCCGAGGCACATGCACATGCACATGCACATGCCTCCCTTTGGCGAGGCTAAACGCTAAGGGGAGAAGTCCCAACATGGCTGCACCATCCACCATGTTGGGAAGCGTCGTCACCTCGGAGGAGAGGTCAGCGTCCCATCTCTGGGCCACCTCGCTTGAACTCCGAGTCACATGCACATGCCTCCCTTTGGCGAGGCTGGACGCCAAGGGGAGAAGCTTCAACATGGCTGTACCATCCACCATGTTGGGAAGCGTCGTCACCTCGGAGAAGAGGTCAGCGTCCCATCTTTGGGCCATCTATGGACCACCTCGCTTGAACTTCAAGGCTCATACACGGATCAGAGTAATATTCCCCGTTCGGCTGCAACAGGGTTCATTTTTAGGATCCCTTCAGGTTACAATTATTAAGCTTAAGTATAATTCATTTGCTTAAGTCTAATATTGGTCATAACTCGTGAGGCTTGCATACAATTTATTTGTTCAAGTGATTGGAGTTGGATACCCAGTTAAAGTTATTTTGTTCTTCAATCAACATTACGTTCAATTACTTAATGAGGCCAACAACTTGAGAGAAAGAAACAACATTGAATGAAAAAGAGATTTTATTGATTTTTGACTGATATTACAAAAGGGGGGCTTGAGGCCAGTACATAATGCATAACTGAAAAGAAAACTATCCTAAGCCAAGGAAGATGATGGAGGTGCCTCAGCAGCTGGGACTTCTGTAGCTTGAGCATCATAATTTGCTTCTTTTACCTCTGCTACTTCATCTCCCACCACTTCATCAGCTGGGGTTTGAGGCAATTCGTCCACAAACTCTGACCTGAGTTGCGACAGATCCTGATTGGGATACGACTCCTCAGCCCGCTCCATCACTTGGGCATAAGCAAAGTTCCTCCAATAAGTGTTGAAGCTCTTGTACTCCTCAATATTGTGGAAGTTGGCAATGTAGTCTCTCACTGTCTCCTCCCTTGCATTTTGGGCTTCCTCCCTAGCATGGATTGCATCATCGACATACCACTTAATTTGGCCCTCGATGAACTTGTATGCATCTTGGGCCACTGCTAGCTCCCTGTTCGCCTTCTCCAAGGCTTCGACTGTCACCTTCTAGTGGTCATTGGAAACCTCCATCTTCTTAGTCAAGGAGGCTACCTCGCACTGAAACTCATAAACTTCATTCTTCAATGCCTCTATCTGAGCCAAGGCAGACTCCAGCTTGGTCGATTCTTCAAGTTTTTGGGCCCTAGCTTCCTCAGCCTCAGCCTCAGCCCTAGCTACCTTCAGCTCC
>NW_019262580.1:9823-24136 GCF_002742605.1 Olea europaea var. sylvestris | reverse complement strand
AAATATTTATTGAGTCCAATTCAATTATGCTCAAATCAACTAATACTTTCTACAAATGAGCTGAAATTTAACAGGTTAAGTTTTAATTTTTTATTTATTTATTTTTTAATCCATGATGATAGCAGCATTAATTGGAATTTACGTCGAACTGCAAGGGCTCGCTTCAAAGTTGCAATGGACAACTTTACTTAAAAGACAAACAAAAGAAACTCATTTCTGGGAGAAGATCGAGCTTGTCTGATTATGCTTAAAAGTAAATCAATTTTAAAGCATAATCCTCAGAATATGAATTAGAGTTTTCTTACGAAATTGTGTGCACTTTGAGTACTTAACAAATATCTTTCTCTATGTGTGTGACACCAATTTATTTATGGGGAAAATTTTCTTTTTAGTACACATTCATTGAAATTTTTATTTGTCATCGACTTTAGAGCTTGTTTGGAAGAATTTTTTTTTTAGTAGAATATAATTTTTTTGAGAATATGACATTAAAATGTATTGTAATCAATAAAAATTGTGACTTGAATATAATTACTCATATTCTAAACGTGTCGATGAGTTATTTTCCACTCATTAAGAAGTAGCCTTGTTAAATAATACTTGATCGACATAAACCACCACAAAATCATCGTTAGATGATTCAATAACTAGTATTGGAGTTCTCGGTCGGACCAAATTGCATTTGTCCTATATCCTCAATATGTGCAAAGAATATGATTACCGTGGTTTGTATTTAATCAACACTATCAAGAACCGGGCCTAAAACATGGGATCAAAAGAAGAAAATCCTCGTCAATGCCAAAGGGACAAAATTAAGGAAAAAAGGAAAATGTTGGCCAAACATTCATTTGTTGGATGTATAAAAACTCAATAGATAGTTTAATATCTTAAATAAGGAATCATATCCAAAAAATTGGATTGCTAATCAAATAAAATATTATCATGCATTTTCCTAAAGGGTAATTGGCACAAAACGTCCTTACCTTTCAAGTTTATTGTGGAAAACGTCCCTACCTTTCATTTTTTGGCATTTTTGCCCTCATTTCAATCTTTCTTTGCGCTGGACGTCCTTCCATCCATATTCCGTTAGTTTTTCCGTTAATTAAAGGGTAATTGGCACAAAACGTCCCTACCTTTCAAGTCTATTGTGGAAAATGTCTTTACCTTTCATTTTTTGGCATTTTTGCCCTCATTTCAACCTTTCTTTGCGCTGGACGTCTTTCCGTCTATATTCCGTCAGTTTTTCCGTTAGTTAAATACAAAAATACCTTTTTCTTTCCATAAACAAGGATAAAATTGTCCTCACCCACTTCACCCCTTTTTCCCGCCATCAACTTAGTCCATAAGTAACAGTAGCAGCGACATGAATCTGAAAATACTTTAAATGATTAAGTTAAATAAAGAAAAAATATCGTGAACACATTATATTTCACAATTTCACAACTACTGTTGCTGTCATCTTGTGTCACTGGAAAATTTTAGAAAGACATATTAAATGGGTAGTCAATTTATAATGAGCCAAAATGGTGAATGGTTCTTTTTGGTTCAATGGAGAAGATGAATGGCTCATTTTAAATTGACTCATTATAAATTGACTACCCATTTAATATGTTTTTCTAAATTTTTCCAGTGACATAAGATAACAGCAACAGTAGTTGTGGAATTGTGAAATATAATGTGTTCACGATATTTTTTCTTTATTTAACTTAATCATTTAAAGTATTTTCAGATTCATGTTACTGCTACTGTTACTTATGGACTAAGTTGATGGCGGGAAAAAGGGATGAAGTGGGTGAGGACAATTTTACTCTTGTTTATGGAAAGAAAAAGTTATTTTTGTATTTAATTAACGGAAAAACTGATGGAATATGGACGGAAGGACGTCCAGCGCAAAGAAAGTTTGAAATGAGGGCAAAAATGCCAAAAAATTAAAAGTAGGGACGTTTTCCACAATAGACTTGAAAGGTAGGGACGTTTTGTGCTAATTACCCGAATGTTTAACGGAAAAACTGACGGAATATGGACGGAAGGACGTCCAGCGCAAAGAAAGGTTGAAATGAGGGCAAAAATGCCAAAAAATGAAAGGTAGGGACGTTTTCCACAATAGACTTGAAAGGTAGGGACGTTTTGTGCCAATTACCCTTTTCCTAAACATATATTTCGAAATATAGGGCAAAACTCTCCCTAACTAGCAAATAGAACTGGCCAATTCAGATTACTTTTATTTATTTATTTAAATAGAACAATTTCTTATTTTCTCGAATTCAAAATGATTTGATTCAAATATACTTATGAAATAAAAAATGTAACACCCGGAATAAAGATTGAATATATCGTGTTCAACTTAGTAGTACACTTACGTAAAAAATCGAATTAAACTAAAATTTGACTTGTTAAATAAAATGCAGATGAATGTTCGATTTATGGGCATTCAACAAATAAAATTTGAGTATTAAGCCCTTGTTTGAGTCTTATTTTTCTAAAAATTTATTTTTCAACCACACATTCTTTAATAAAATGATATTATTCGTAAATCAAAATTTTTCCTTAATTTTTAATCTTGCATTCTTCATCAATCTACGATTCTAAATGCATTATTTCCTCCAAAATGGGGCTAAGAGTATTTTTTATCTCCCAAATCAAACGCGTCGGTCTCCCCTTAACTGATGTTTTGCAGCAATCACTTATTGGACCACTTGAACTTTGGGAAATAAACTCACACTTTGTTTATTATTTTATTTTATTAATACTGTTTTTTCAATTAAGTGCATGTTTGGTTTGGATTAAAATTCGATTTTAATCTAAATCAAATTCAAAAAATTACTGTTAATCATATTTTTTATGGATTCCACAACTTTTTAACCACACATTTTAAATTTTTTTTATAACAATCTATTAAAAAATTTAATTTTAATCCACATCAAATATCCTCTAAAACGAAGGTCCACTTAAATCGGAACTTGTTTTGGAAAATAAATTGGAATTGCAGGGTCTGAAAATTTCAATTAAAACCGACGGTCCAAAAATCTGGCCTCATTATTTTATTAATACTAATCCAATATCGTTACACGTACACGTACACGTACACAACAAAATATTTAAATAAAGTGCATCATACAATCATCAACGTGACAAACCCAATCAAATCATGATTGTGTCCACACTTCGTTTTCTTCACAAACATTTTTCTCTCCACAGGCTTGTCGCCTAGTTTTTGGAAGGTCAAAATGTCATCTGAGTGCAATTTTAAATTTTTTTTTTTCAAGGCCAGTCGAAATTTCTGAACTTTGTAATTAAAATTTATCAGTTTCTAAGTCTAGAAGACTAAGAAACAATGAATTAGACAGCGGAAAGAATGATATAATCAGGTTTCATTGGACTACTTTTAAACCATTCCAAATCAACTTTACATTTTACTAGTAGAAGAACTAGTTGGTCTCTTCTCCTTTCTTATGTTGCCACCCGTAATTGATTGTACGATTGATTGGCATAATAAATCAACACTGTCATTGTAAGAGAGACAAGATTATGACACAAAAAACTTACTCCAATCAATTAAGAGAGATTAATGGGGGCATGGGACCAATGTAAAACCCAGAAAATTTGGGACCCAAATAAACACCATAGTCACATGCAAATTCAAGAATTCTGCTAATATAAATCCAACTCCCCAAGAAGGTTCATTAGCCATTAGGCGAGTTTCTCTATCATGTTTTCGTGTAGAATTTTGCTAGCATTCTTGATTCTGTGCATTCTTGGAATTGATGTAGCCTTCAGCACTTCAGCAAAAATTGGCAGAGGCTATCGTTTGATTTCAGTAGAAAATGCCCCCAATGGTGGCCTTGTAGGGCTTCTTCAAGTCAAGCAGAAAAATAATATCTATGGCTCTGATATTCCTTTCCTGCAGCTCTATGTTAAGTAAGTTTACTCAATCCCACAAAATTCTTTTTTTTTTTTTTTTTGGCCCCCTTAAAAACCAAAACTAGTTTTTTTTTTTTTTTTTTTTTTTTTTTTTTATAATTTTTCTTCGAATTTTCAGGCATGAAACGGTTACCTGTTTAAGGGTTCACATTACTGATGCAAAAAAGCAAAGATGGGAGGTTCCCTACAATCTTTTACCAAGAGAAAATCCTCCTGCAGTGAAACAAACATCTGGTGCATCTCTAAAGAATTCTTACACAACAAAAGCTAAAGAATATGCAGGAAGTGAGCTAATATTCACCTACACAACAGATCCTTTTACGTTTTCCGTAAAAAGAAAATCAAACGGTCAGACCCTTTTTGATTCTAGATCAGAAGAATCAGACCCTTATAGTGATTTGGTGTTCAAAGATCAGTATCTTGAGATTTCCACAAAATTGCCTAAAGATGCTTCACTGTATGGTTTGGGGGAAAACACACAGCCCCATGGGATCAAACTGTATCCAAATGATCCTTACACTTTGTACACTACTGACATCTCAGCCATTAATCTTAATGCTGATTTATATGGGTCCCACCCGGTGTACATGGACCTGAGGAATGTGAATGGTGAGGCCTCTGCTCACGCAGTTCTGTTGTTGAACAGTAATGGGATGGATGTGTTTTACAGAGGGAGTTCTTTGACATATAAAGTGATTGGGGGTGTTTTTGACTTTTCATTTTTCTCTGGTCCTACACCCCTCTCTGTAGTTGATCAGTATACGGCTTTCATAGGGAGGCCAGCTGCAATGCCCTACTGGGCTTTTGGTATGTTTCAAATCTCTTTTCAACTTTTATTATTGTCATTTCTTTCTTTTTTCCAAATTATTTTGGTGAGCATTTGCTCATTATATTGGTAGGTATAGATATTTATGTGAAAAATGATAAACGTACATGTTTTTTCCATTTATATTTTGGTTAGAATTTGCGAATTTGGTAGGTAAAGATATTTAAGTTCTTCTATGTCAAAAATGAAAAACGTTGACACAAAAGATATGATGTGTGATAACGATCAATACTTGCTCCTGTTAGACCTCTTACAGAGTATAGGTTACATTCAAACATCTTATCTTATTGGTAAACAAGGTAAGGTCCACGAAGTTTCTCGTAGAGTATAGCTCACATTTAAAAAGGTTGAACCTTAACCTTGAGGGCCCCTACCGTCCCACCCTAGAATTTTGTGAGAGAAATAAATCGTGGGATGTGAAGTATAGCTCACATTTAGATAATATGTTCTGTTGCAATGAATTAAAATCCTATTAATTCACACAAGAAATACATTTTCTTGTTTTAAAATCTTTTGGTTTTTTCCTTGAGATTACGGACCCCACCAGAGCATGTTTGGCTAAGTTTAAAGAGCTTACTTTTCTAGAAAAGCAAGTATTGTTTGTCAAAAAGATGACTTTCAAATTTATGATTGGAGAAAAGAAACTTAAAAAGTAACTTTTACTTCTTTTTCATTTTTAAGTTTATCCAAAGAGACACACATACCATGAAATGTTGATGTTTCTCCGTGCTTAGAAGTGCGCTTTTTTTTTTTTAACTGCTTTTCTCAACCAGATGCCAGAGTTGTGTAGGAAATTTTGGCCAAACATCTGTAGCGAATATTTCTTGATTCCTAGATGTGTTTTTTGAATTTTGAAGTAAAAATGTATTGATCTATGATCGAGTGAGTTGGTCTTTTTGGGAAAGCATATGGTAGTGGGATTGCCTATGTGTCGCGTTTTGTGAAATACATTTCTTGATGTCTGTAATAGAGATAAACGTAAGTTGGGAGATTGCTCCAACAATTTCTGTTTTCTTCTCAAGTATATTTTATCTTTTCACATTCCCCTTTCAATCTCTATTAGCTGAAACTTCTTTTTCTGTAGAATGTGACAATCTTAAAAATCTTTAGCCCCATATCTCATCTTGTGATCAAAAATCAAGATAATGTTTTGTTCTTTCTTTGAAGCAAAAGGTCATTTACGTTTAGCTGATGTTAATAGACACTAAAGATGTAAAGTGAATAGAGCTAATGCGACGAAAGTGAATAGAGCTAGTCCATATCTTGTACAAAGATATATGACAATGACCAGTCTGGGAATACCGATGAAAGTCCAAAACTCTTGAGTGGTGCTGCATCAAGTAGATATCTTTAGCCCAATTGATCACTCCTAGTAGAAAACAACAACTGGACCACCAAAGAAGCCCTGCACATTTCATTTTCCTTATGACCATTTATTTCCCTATATGAGGTGTGCTTGAAGAGCAATGTATCCTTGATCTTAATTACGACTACTTTAGGTCCTACCTTTATAATTACACCATAGGGACTTCACTGTCTGCAATTATTTTTTCATGCTCAAAAGGCTCAGGGGACATGTCTAATATTTCTTAGTCTACTTATGGAGGAAGATGTTACAATGAGTCATATTTATCAAGCTAGCGAGAATTTTTTATTAATGATCTAAGTTGTAAGAATTCGACGTAATGTATTCTTATATACAATCTACCAAAAGGCTCAGAGGACATGGATATAGCGCTTCTCTTATTTTATTTCATACTTGGCTGCTGGTAATTGTTCCTGGTGACTAAAATGTATTGTACTTTTATATGGACTACTGCCTCTGGTGTTCCAATGGCTCAGCTGGAACTTTTGATACCATTTCCAAATTAATATCTTGATTTTCTTTTATGATGCCACAGGTTTCCATCAATGCAGATGGGGTTACCATAATTTATCAGTGGTGGAAGACGTGGTTGAGAGTTATAAGAAGGCCAAAATTCCACTTGACGTTATATGGAACGATGATGATCATATGGACGGACACAAGGATTTCACCCTTAACCCAACCAACTACTCTCGTCCAAAGTTGTTGGCGTTCTTAGAAAAAATTCATGCGCGAGGAATGAAGTATATTGTAATCATAGACCCAGGAATTAGTGTTAACAAGAGTTATGGCGTCTACCAAAGGGGCCTAGCCAATGATGTCTTCATTAAGTATGAAGGTAAGCCGTACTTAGCCCAAGTCTGGCCAGGAGCACTTAACTTCCCGGACTACCTTAACCCAAAAACTGTTGAATGGTGGAGTGATGAAATCCGTCGCTTCCATGAACTTGTACCTGTGGATGGTCTATGGATTGACATGAACGAAGCGTCCAACTTCTGCACCGGTCTTTGTACACTCCCGGAGGGCAGAATTTGTCCCAATGGAACTGGGCCTGGTTGGATCTGCTGCCTTGACTGCAAGAACGTAACAGCAACCAAATGGGACGACCCCCCTTACAAGATAAATGCTTCTGGAATACAGGCTCCAGTTGGGTACAAAACCATAGCGACTAGTGCCTATCACTATAATGGTGTACTAGAATATGATGCCCATAGTATTTATGGTTTTTCGCAATCAGTTGCAACCCATAAAGCTCTTCAAGGGCTACAGGGGAAACGTCCATTTATATTATCTCGATCCACATTTGTTGGTTCGGGTCACTATGCTGCACACTGGACAGGGGATAATAAGGGAACATGGAAGGATTTGAAGTATTCAATTTCTACAATGCTGAATTTTGGAATCTTTGGGGTTCCTATGGTTGGTTCAGATATATGTGGATTCTATCCTGCACCTACAGAAGAACTCTGCAACCGTTGGATTGAACTAGGTGCATTCTACCCCTTCTCGAGGGATCATGCAAACTATTATTCTCCGAGGCAGGAGCTTTATCAGTGGAAATCTGTGGCTATTTCTGCTAGAAATGCTTTAGGAATGAGATATAAGCTTCTTCCATATCTGTACACACTGAACTACGAGGCGCACACTACAGGGGCACCAATTGCTCGACCACTATTCTTTACTTTTATGAATGAGACAAGATGTTATGGATTGAGCACCCAATTCCTGCTTGGCAGCAGTCTAATGGTGTCTCCCGTGCTGACGAAGGGGAAAAGTGAGGTCAAAGTGCTCTTTCCCCCGGGGAGTTGGTATGACATATTTGATATGACACAAGTCATTGTATCAAAAGAATCACATTTCCTCACACTTGATGCACCTCTTCATGTGATCAACGTGCATTTATACCAAAATGCCATAATCCCAATGCAGCAGGGTGGATTGATATCTAAAGAAGCAAGAATGACTCCTTTTACCCTCATAGTGACCTTCCCACTTGGATCAACTTCAGGAGAAGCCAAAGGGAATCTATTCCTCGATGAGGACGAGCTCCCAGAAATGGAACTCGGAAATGGTTATTCAACATATGTCGATTTCTCTGCAACAGTGAGCAAGGGAACGGTGAAGGTTTGGTCAGATGTTCAAGAGAACAAGTTTGCATTGGAGAAAGGTTGGATCATTGAAAAGGTAACAGTACTGGGTTTGAAAGGAATCGGAGGTGCCCTTGAAATCAAAATTGATGGAAATCCAGTTGATGATATCTCCAAGGTAGAATTTATCACAGCAGGGCACAAGTATCCAGATAAACTCGAAGAGGGTAGCGATAAAATGAAGAGTGTGATGGTGGATGTTAAAGGCTTGGAATTGCCTGTTGGGAAGAAATTTTCTATATCCTGGAAAATGGGAATCAAAGCTTGAGGAAACATCATCGTTACAACTTTATGAGGAAACATCATCGTTACAACTTTATGTTACCAGTTGTTTTTGACATCAAATTTCAATCAAGATTCGGAGTGGAGAGGAGATGAGACCAAGTTATATTCGTCCCTTTTCATGTAATCAGGCCAAAATAAATTTATGTTACTGATTATGTGTTTTTGCAATGCAATAATACTATCTTTAAGCATACTTCGATTAAGTATCCATTCATTTTCTTTCTTTTATGGGCGAAAAACCGAGAAATAATGCATTGTCACCATCTTCGTCTCCTTTGTCTCTATTTATATTTCTAACTGAATAACATTGGAGATGACATGAACGAACACTTTCTTCCTTATTCATGGATCCGAGCAGAGGTTGTACTCTTCGTGTTTGTAGTAGTGATATGCTTTCATTATCTAGAACGGAAAACATTGTCCATATTGAAAAAGTCCAATAAAACAAGACAAAATGGAAAAATAAAAATGCATTCCTTTTGAAAACTTGTCCCCTCGTTAGTGGATCATTTTTAACCTTGAAATGTTTTTTTTTGGGTTTAGATTCTGAAAAAATAGTTGACAAATAGTAGACATCATTTTCAATTTTAATTAGTGAACTAACTTAAATGGACAATCATACCAATTTGTAAAAGTACGGTGATCACTGGTGTATTTAACCAAGCAATAATTGATATTTCAAGTGAGCATATTTCGAGTCTTGTCTTTCTAGAAGAACGATAAAGATAAAAAGGATAAAAGAAAGAAATACATACGTGCCATATCTTTATTGATTTGGTATATGCATAGTATTGAATTGTCTCATCTAAGTGCAAAAAAAATTATTGTTTAAATGTCTTTACCATGCCGTCCACATATGGAATGGATTTAGCTTTTTATTAAAGCCAAACATACTCACACCATGTTCTTTATAATTGTACCACATTTTAGTTGCATAAAAAATTCATAACATTTACTTATTGTTCCACTTATGTTTCTAACTTTTTTTTTCTTGTTGCATTTTTATCTTCATCCTTCATTAATCAACATATTCGATCTGTCCTTGATGGCGATTTTCATCCAAAAATTCCGTAAAAATTGAGTAAAAAGACTTATTTGTTTTTTTGTATTTTAAATAAGGAAAAAAAAAAAGGAAAACTAAAGAGCACACTAGTAGAATTTTCGACATAAATTATCATAGGACAAGATTTTCTAATTATTGGGAGGTTAAAGATAAAAACATGATTAAAAAACTTACAAATACAAATGTGACAAATAAACCTTCTACTTAGAGGTCAATTACTTAAAGTGAGAGTGTCTCCAATGATAATTCGAGAAGAGTTGTTGGCCTTGGCCTTGGTATTTCAGGTGCAAATGGATCAATTTCAGTAGTAGAGTACTCTCTCCAATGTGCGCAAACAAAGATGGCACTATTGTTGATGTCTATTTCAGAGATATTTAATACAATTAAAATGTGGTACATTTATAAAAATATGTAGTATCAATATAACCACCTTATTATTAAAGATGTATTATTCACAATTTACAAAAATGAATATTGGTGAGAGTTGAACTCCATTGGCTTCGATTTATCTAAAAATATAAACTATCATTGATGTCTATTTCAGACCTTTAATACAATTAAAATGTGGTGCATTTATTAAAAAAAATATAGTATCAATATAACAACCTTTTCTATTAAAGATGTATTTTCTCACAATTTACATAAATGAATAGTGGTGAAAGTTGAACTCCATCGGCTTTGATTTATCTAAAAATATAAACTATCAAAGAATGAATAAATTTATTTACTTAAATATGATTTCCACAAATAGGCTTTACATTTTGAATTTCACCTATGTTAAACTATATGCCACATTGAATTGTTCTCTCGTTTTCTTTTCAAATTGGACAAAAGACTCTGTTTGTTATTGATGTGCTTTTAAGAGAATCAGATATTTATTGTGCTGCAAGAAGGAAGATTGCAAAAAAAAAAAAAAAAAAAGTTGGACTTTAAAATCAATCATAAATGTTGACCTCCAAAAATGGCCAACAGGTGTCGTTAGAAGACAATGTATATGTGGATCTGTTTTGTAGTATTTCTATTGTAAATATAAGGGTTTGAGGAAGAAGATATTGAGACAATGGAGAGATATATTATGTTCTTTTTTCCATTCATAGATTCATCCTTTAAAATGATACAAGAATAGGAGTATTTATAGTGTTACTCATGAGACATTGTCTATTGCATGAGTAGCCACATGGCTTCGTCTCCTTAATCAAAGTATCTAGTCCTAGCCATCATTTTTTGCTTTTTAGCTTGTGGTGCATTTAATGTTCTTACACATAGGAGTCATCCTATTGACAAGACAATATATTTATATTCATTACAAAGATCACATCATTCAGTTCTTAAGATATGTTTGTCAGATCCTCTGGATGTCAAGGACCTCGGTGTCAAGGGGTTCGACGGGAAGATGTGAACCCACTTCGGATGACCAAGGTTAGAACCACTTTGGAGAATTCTAGCAAAACAACCTCGAAGTTCAGTGCAACAACCTCGGTCGTTGATCACTTATAGAGTGCTTCACTTTAGGGCCTCGGCCACTTACTCAGGGCTTCGGCTTAAGGACCTCTTGAGCCTCAATTTAAGGCATGGACCTCTTCTTGAGATTTGGTGGACATTCTTGAAAACACGTCGATGGGCACTTTGGCTATCTTTGAAGGCAGCTCTGTTGAGCTTTGGAGGCACCTCAGCTGACCCCCTTAAGAGCCTTAACTCATCCATGTATTCCACGTGTATTATTGTGGTGCCTCAGCGTGGCATTTCATATTCGACCAGTAACAATAAACAAAGCCAGAGAACTTAATGTCTCTCTCAAAATAAGGGAGCTTTTGTTTCACATTTTTGTAAAAATGAAAATAAAAAATATAGTCATTATGAACCCACACAAAAGATAAATATTCAAATTTGGTGGCTTAATGATGGATAACGATCGTATTTTTTATTTTAATGAGAAAAGAATGAGAAACAAACATGAGCTAAATCAGGTTAACTAACATCGATTGTCATTGACCACTCGTCCAATTGAATTATATTAAAAACGTCTGACTATCATAAAACGAATTAAAATACCCAACTCTAAAGTAAATCCTAAAATTCAATGACCAATTAACATTTAAATCCATCGTTGACATTTTACAATTTAGCCCCCATTTGGAAAGAATTTATAAATAAATAGAAGTGAATGATAGATAAATGGATATTAACTGTGATCTATTAAATTTGACCATCTATAAATAAATTATAATGCTTGGCAAATGTAGACTTAGTTACAAGCAAGTTTTAAAATACATAATTATTATATGAATATCCGCGATAAGAAAGAGAAAGGAGGGACAAGGACAGAGTAGTGACATGGAGTGAGGGTACAACAACTTGAATCAGAATGCTTGTCTCTTCTGTACATTTTATATCCCAATCTAACAACTTGAATCAGAATGCATGTCTCTTCTGTATATTTTATATCCCAATCTAAATTAATTGCAAAGAGTGTGGATCCTTCCCGGGATACATTAGAAATAAGGAATTTGGCTTCCATTCATTCACGTATGAGGAATGAATGAATCTAAGCCCATGTTGAATCAGAATCTATCTAGGCTTCAGTTTTTGTAATAAATGTAATGTACTAGTATAAATTTATTATTTTGCAACATTATTGGTGAGTTTTTTATGTGCTGGCGGAGCATTTGGTTTTCACTTTTCAGGGATTTTTTTTTTAATGAATGTAACATTAAGGAACTGAACGAGATAGTGCAAGATAATTTATATAATCAATCTTATATTTATTGACAATATAAGTTGTTGACCTTGAAATTCGATGAGATACGTGGTCAACGTATCCCGATTCTATTTTTGTCCATGAGTAAGTTACATGCACGCTTGGACAAAGCGTTGATGCGCATGATTGTAACTTGAAGTGAGAGAAACATTGGACTTGACTAATTGGATCTGAGTTGAAGAGAGAAGATACCAAGTTGTTTTGCAATATACGAATCACATTTGAAGTTATTAAGTGTGAACTTTTATAGTAAAAAAGAAAAAAAAGAAAAAAGTGACTTACATAGGATGCATGACACGTTGCCTCATCTCCAAGGCTGAATTAGGCTTGATAAGTGTCAATCCTAGTTGTTTTAGGCTTATGGTCATCTTAAATGACCTAAATAGCAATCATCCTATGTAATAGCCCCGTTTTATGAAAATGGCACAATAAAGTGATTGAAGCGCCAACTACCAAGCTGTTGAAGATGTTAGGTTTTGTGACTCAATAAGGTTAGGAGTTTTCTGAAATTGCGTATTTGATTTTTAATTAGAACGGAAGATTGTATCAAAGTTGAATAAGGAAAGGAAATTCTCTGTCGGTCGAAGTTCTATGCACAATTGTAACTGAATTTTAACAGAGTTTCTTACTTTCTAGGACTCTTCTAACGTTTGAAACGTGACCTATAAATACAAGACTCCTCTGTCAGTTTTGTTTAAGAATTATTGTTGTGTCGTAATTTCTCTTCATATTGTCAATTAATACACATCGTTCCTTCGGGATTAACTATCTTCGTTCTTATTTACTTTTAATCTTATTTCTTGTTGTGATCTTTATTACTACATATTGTGTCATTAATCTCATTCATTACAATCCCTCCGGGTCCAACAGAAGATACTTCATGAAGTTGAGGCTATTTGCTTTGAAAATGCCCTGCATCAATTTGTGGCACATTGCCTCAGACATTACATTTTGGACGAGGCACTTCAATCTAGTGCAAAATTTACTTCAAATTTCAGTGTAGAATTGAAGATGGCCTTAGAGCTCGATTTGAAGTTTTTTAACTTGATAATGTTTAGTGGTTTACTATTTGTCAACATATTAAACTATAATTAATTATAATAAATTATATTTATTAGACTACACTAGAAAACTAGCACAAACGGAAAGATTGGAAAAGGGAAAATGAGAGGGGAGATTCAATTTTGTTAACAAAAATAAGAATATGACCAATGGATTTAAGTGTAATAGCCATGAATTATGCTCTAGGTACAAGAAGTTTTCACACATAATTCACAGAATTTTAAAAAATGCTGACCTGGTAATTCTTTTCATTTACTGTTTATTCTTTTTTCCCCTCAACCAAGTGATTTGTTTTGAATTCTTGCACAATTTCTGTAAAGTGTTTACTGTACTTGTAGCAGCATTGAATAACCACTAGAGTAATGCCACATGAACATGGAGCTTGTTAAACAATTTGACAGAATTGTATTGATCTGTTTTATATGATTTTTGTCCAACATCAAATGCAAAATTTAAATCATCGGACATTTTGAAATTCTCCCTGGCAAACTCCCATATACAGAGGACTTAACTCTTAACCATTGGTTCAACACAAGATTTGATCAATTGATATTGTTGTTGAGTGAGTGGTGAGAGTAAAATTCAGAGCGATAGATTCAAAATCTCTTGTTCATGAAATAAGGGTTGTGTTATGTGTACAAGGGAAGGGAGGAGTTTAGAATACCTCTAAAATACACCTCTATTTGAGGGTGGATGATTTTTTTTACAATATTTTACTCATACGAGGCTTACTGATATGAGTATACTGATGGGTTCACACCACTCCACATCTGTGCTGACCTTTTGTCAACCCGTCACTGTGAAAGTCACATGCCAACACGTGAACAATAATCAATGACATGTCACTTTCAGAGGAAAATCTTTGTACAAAAACGCCGCCTTCGT
>NW_019262580.1:0-4809 GCF_002742605.1 Olea europaea var. sylvestris | reverse complement strand
GAAATATCATCGGTCAATAAATCAATTTGTAAGTAGTGATGTATATGAATTTCTATGCATGACATGATAAACATGTCATAAAGATGGCTATGGTCACACAAAATGAATGTTCATCGCCAACACATTACTGATTCATGTTTGGTGCATAATATTTTAATTCCTTTTTGGTATAATGAAAATATAGTACATACCATTATTCTTTTACCTATTCTGATACATACATGCACACAATCTACACATACATGGAGACGATCTATACATACAACAATATATATTCACACTCCACCCAATCCCCACGTACCCACTATTTAATGCACTTTGACCGCTTGGGAAAGTGAACGGCAAAAACCCCTATTCATTGTTATATCAGCAGGCAGAGCGAGTCATATAGAGAGAGGGAAAGGAAAAGACACACGGTAAAGCAGGTACAGAAAACGTATACCCTTTTGTATTAATGCACAGTTCTTTTTATATTAAAAAGAAATTTCTCTGTTTTATTTAGATTTTCGATGTAACACATGATATGTTTTTCTTTCCCTTGAGATTTGCGTATTGTTCAGTCAATCGTTTTTTGTTAAAGGTTAAAAAGGAACAATCTTTTACAGTATTTGTTTGGCACTCTGTCTATATAGTATGTAGACACGCACAAAACCCAGCGTTTTAGTTCTATTAATAATCTTGCAAAATTCCGATAAAACCATATATTGATCTTTCTCACTAACCATAGATTCCTAAGCCTCTGTGAACTCTTTTTATAGAGTTATACTTCGTTTATAAATAGATTTTGTGTCTACTTCTTCAGTTTTCATTTCTATATAAATACTTGTATCTGATCCGATTTTTTCTCTCTTTATCTGGGTGCTCTTTTTCTGAGAAGAATTGGGAGATTTGAGGGAGAAAAGGGGGATTTTGGAATCAAGAGATTTTATGTCGGCAAGTTTTGATTTGGGTGTTGTGTTTGGGGCTCCGTTGAAGCTCTGTTCTTGTTCTTACAAATCTTCCTCTGCTCTCTGCATGCAAAAATCCCTCTGCTGTGAAATCCGGCAGAGAAACTTCGTTCTCTTCCCAACTGTTTCGATGCGTTTGAGGCCCAAAAGGTACGCCATCTAGCTTAAACTCATATGGGTTTTACATTTTTCTGTACATGCATATGTTTATAGGTGCTTGCGTATTTATTTGTATTTACATTTCTGTGAGATTCTCGTTTTATGCTATTATTTATGGGTTTCGGGTTTTGTGAGATTTACACAGATTTGTATTTATGCATAAATTTGCGAGATTTTTGTGATTTATGTTGTTCTTGTGGGGTTTTGGGTTGTTTAGAACGTTGATCTGCAATATTCATGTGCTAATTTTTCTGGGTTTTGTTTGTGTTGCAGGACTTGTTCTGGTGTAGAGTGTTTTGGTGGATATCTCATAAAGCGATCATTAAATCTTTTTGTGTTCTTGAGAGGTCCACTTAACAATCCGTGATAACTTATTCTCTTGAAGCCAATTTTTTTCCCTGCCTTTTTGTTTAATTTATTTTGGATAAACACAATTTTCTGGGTATTCTATTGAGGGGTTTTTGAGTTATTGAGGCAAATTAAAGATGCCTGAGCCTAGGAGACAATTGTCACCGAATCGACTAAGTGTTGGCAAAAAACTAAGAAACAAGGGCGAACCTACTAAACCCATGAGGAGGATCCGGATTGTTTATGATGACCCGGATGCTACTGATTCATCAGATGATGATGGAATCTGCGAGAAGAGGGTTAAAAGAGTTGTACGGGATGTTTTTTATCCGACTGGGGACTTCTGTCAGACGCCGAAAGCCCCTGAAACAGGGAGTTCAGTTCAGGAAAGTAGCAGTGGGGGAAAGAACCTAAAGAAGAAGAGGGTTTTAGCCGTTACTGAAAACAAGCGGAGTACTATTCCTCGGAAATACAGAGGTGTTCGGCAGCGCAAATGGGGCAAATGGGCTGCTGAAATTCGCGATCCTTTTAAGCATAGAAGGGTCTGGTTGGGTACTTATAATACTGCTGAGGAGGCATCGAGAGCTTATGAAATGAAACGCTTGGAATTTGAGGCATTGGCTAATAGCATTGACTCATCTGAGAAGAGTTCAGAGGATAAACACACTGACACTGATTGTTCTGTGGTGGGTTCTAAGCCTGTTACTAACCCGAACAAAAAACTTGCTGGTGTTTGTGTCTCTGAGGACTCAAGTGGAAGTATGGCATCACTTGCGACGCAAACATCCCCAGCATCAGTGCTGGAATTGGATTCTTCAACCTCTGCTTCTGGAATCAATGTCAAGTGTGATGATGAGAAATCCGAAAATGCTGTTAACAAAAAAATGGCTGATTCTGAACTAATGGATATGGAAATCTCAGCGTTGGCTCAAATTGGAGAAGGAATGGACTTGGATTTCGAGCTTGACGCTCTAATGACTATGGATTTTGAGCCACCGATGGATGAATTTTTCAGTGGTTTCGAAGACCTTCCTGGTTTTGAGGATGCTGGTCATCCTAGCGCACTGCCAGATTTCGACTTTGACTTCAATTTTGAGGTTTGCAATGATGTCTTATCTTGGATAAACGAAGAACCGCTGATGAATAATGAAGCACCCCGAATGAATGGAACTCCTGCACCCCTCAATATAGCTTGCCTTTAAATTTTGCAGCTACTAGGATTTAAATTATAATTATCATTAGTATCTCTTTTAAGTTATAGTTTTCTCGGAGAGTGTCATTTTTCCCAAGAACTCGAAGATTCAGTTGTCGAGACGGTTTCATTAAGAGCGTTCATTTGTATTTTATGAGAGTTTTCATGTGAGGGAGTTTTCGAAATTTACATTCCTTTGGGTTTTCCTGTGCTATTAGAGCTGACCAAAGGGTATTCACAGTAAACTCTGGTTATGATTTTGGTAAACGTAAGAGATGGGAAATAAATTATGGTTTTTGATCTTGAATTGTGATTTTTCTATCTTGGTAAGGTTTAATTTAATTGTTGGAACGTGTTTTGATATAATCAAATTTTCTTGTTATTTTAAATTATTACTATAAATTGTCTCATCAAAGGTTTTATAGTTGGGATTGATGGTTACATATTCCTAATAATCTGATTGTTTTGGTTCAATATTTTGTATTCTTGCAGATCAAGTCAAAACTAAAAAAGCAATTAGTTTTTCATTTGGACAATTCCCCCGTGTACAGGATTCTTGACTTGCAGATAGTTTTTCATTGCTAATATTTTGTCGAATGATGTTTTGCAATTTACCTTAATAAATAGCTGTACTTTTGGAGGTTGGAGTTAGAATATTGACTTCGTCCTTGAGCTCTGCAGATGAATATGAATCGTCGAGTTAAGAATTTGAAACGGACAAATTTCATCTAACCTTGCAAGTCTAGCACTCAGGTCCCGTCAAGTGCGGCCGACTTGGCCCATCTTAAAGCACGTGTTTTGCTTGACTTAGATTGGTAATTTAATTCACTCTTAAACTTCTAAAAAGACATTACATATAATAAAGCAGGCTCGTGAATAGGTCAATTGGACAGAGCTGAGATTGCTATCCAATTTAGTTGTCCAATTTACTGTTCATCCAATTAATTACTACCATGTCATCAATTTGATGGATTGATGGTGAAGTTAATGAGAGTAAATTTAAGATAACTTGGATGACAAATCTCAACTTCATAGACCATGTTTGGTTGATAGTGAGAGATCTCTTTGATGTTTGCTCTACTAAGTGAAGCATATCTCCATCTTGAGGCCTTCACGCGGGTTATCCTATCTTTTGTTATGTACCTTTAAGCTTAGCTGTATCCCAATCAACGCTGGCCATATTATTTGTCTTTGATCATTTCTTTAATGCTTTCTCGTGACCTTAATTGTTTGGTAGGTAGCAACTTTGACATGTGTTTCTTGTTGTTTGGTCTATGGGACTAAATTAAGTGGATATGTGCTCTGTTTAATCGACGTCGAGGACCTCAATTAAATTTTATCTTCTCTTTTTTCTCTAATACTTTGATGTTGTCTATTGTTATACAATTCACGTTACTGAATAAATAGTTCTGTCAGTGGACGATTGGAGCAAAAATATTGACTTTGTCCCCATACCCCCTATATATGACCATGACTTGTTGAGTTTACGTTATGTAATAAATAGCTCTATTGTTGAACAGTTGGAGTTAGAATATCGATTTTGTCCTTAGGTTTTATACATTAGCATGACTCGTTGAGTTCACGTTACTTAATAAATAACTCTATCGTTGAACAGTTGGAGTTAGAATATCGACTTCGTCCCTGAGTCCTATACGTGAGCATGACCCATAAGGTTTGCATCATTTGAACTTGACATGCGAGACGGTCTAACTCACTCTTACTATTTTACTTAATGGGGCATTACGCATAATCTGCCTTGTAAGTAGATACGTGGACAATGATTGTTGATAGGGAGGAATCTCTTTGGTGTTCGATCTACCAAGTGAAGCAAATCTGCATCTTGAGGTCTTCGAGAGTGTTATCGTTTGTTATGTACCTCTAAGCTTAGCTGGATCCCAATTTCCCCTGCCCATGTCACTTGTCTTTGATCATATCTTTACTGCTGTTGTCTCGTGACATTAATTGTTTAGTAGGTAGAATTTTTTGACACCGGTTTGATGTGTTTCTTGTTACTTTTACTGCTGTTTAATCGGCTTTTTAATGTGAAAACAAGGACATTTTTCTAGTACAAGAAAATGATGAAAGATAGATATCAATTATTATGATCAAATTATATGTTGAATTGTTAAGAGTATGATAATACTTAATTTGAACGACTAAATA
>NW_019262579.1:11485-24139 GCF_002742605.1 Olea europaea var. sylvestris | reverse complement strand
TTTGGGACGGTGTCCGAATGGGCTAAAATGTGACAAGTTGATCGGAAACGAAAACCACGCTAGGGGTAATTTCGTCATTTTTCACGACGGTGTCGGTTATGGGATGAAATTTGGAAGGTTGATTGGAAAGAAAAATCGTGCCCGGGGCAATTTCGTCATTTTTCGCGACGTTATCGGAATGGGCTAAAATTTTATAGGTTGATCGAAAACAATAACCTCGCCAGGGGGAATTTGGTCATTTTTCGCGACGGTGTCGGAATGGGCTGAAATTTGGCAGGTTGATTCGAAACAAAAGTCGCGCCTGTGGCAATTTTGTCATTTTTCGCGTCGGTGTCGAAATGGGCTAAAATTTGAGAGGTTGATCGGAAACAAAAATTGCGCCAGTGGCAATTTCGTCATTTTTCTCGACGGTGTCCGAATGGGCTAAAATGTGACCGGTTGATCTGAAACAAAAACCGCACCGGGTGTAATTTCGTCATTTTTCACGACGGTGTCGGAATGGGCTGAAATTTGACAGGTTGATGGGAAACTAAGATCGCGCTGGGGGCAATTTCGTCATTTTTCGCGACGGTGTCGAAATGGGCTAAAATTTGACAGGTTGATCGGAAACAAAAATTGCGCCAGTGGCAATTTCGTCATTTTTCTCGACGATGTCCGAATGGGCTAAAATGTGACAGGTTGATCTGAAACAAAAATCGCACCGGGTGTAATTTCGTCATTTTTCACGACGGTGTCGGAATGGGCTGAAATTTGGCAGGTTGATGGGAAACTAAAATCGCACTGGGGGCAATTTCGTAATTTTTCGCGACGATTTTGGAATGGCCTAAAATTTGACAGGTTGATCGGAAACAAAAATTGCGCCAGTGGCAATTTCGTCATTTTTCTCGACGGTGTCCGAATGGGCTAAAATGTGACAGGTTGATCTGAAACAAAAACCGCGCCGGGCAATTTCGTCATTTTTCGCGACGGTTTTGGAGTGGGCTAAAATTTGACAGGTTGATCGGAAACAAAAATCGCGTCAGGGGCAATTTCGTCATTTTTCACGACGGTGTCGGAATGGGCTGAAATTTGGCAGGTTGATGGGAAACTAAAATCGCGCTGGGGGCAATTTCGTCATTTTTCGCGACGGTTTTGGAGTGGGCTAAAATTTGACAGGTTGATCGGAAACAAAAATCGCGTCAGGGGCAATTTCGTCATTTTTCACGACGGTGTCCGAATGGTCTGAAATTTGTAGGTTGATTGGAAACAAAAATCGTGTCGGGGGCAATTTCGTCATTTTTTGCGACGGTGTCGGAATGGGCTAAAATTTGACAAGTTGATCTGAAACAAAAACCGCGCCATGGGTAATTTCGACATTTTCTGCGACGGTGTCAGAATGGGCTAAAATTTGACAGGTTGATCGGAAACCAAAACCGCGCCGGGGGCAATTTCGTAATTTTTCTCGACGGTGTCCGAATGCTCTAAAATGTGACAGGTTGATCTGAAACAAAAACCGCACCGCGGGTAATTTCGTCATTTTTCGCGACGGTGTCGTAATGGACAGAAATTTGGCAGGTTGGTGGGAAACAAAAATCGCGCTGGGGGCAATTTAGTCATTTTTCGCGACGGTGTCGGAATGGGCTAAAAGTTGACAAGTTGATCGGAAACAAAAATCGCGCGGGGACAATTTCGACATTTTCCGCGATGGTGTCGGAATGGGCTAAAACTTGACAGGTTGATCGGAAACCAAAACCGTGACGGGGGCAATTTCGTAACTTTTCTAGACGATGTAAAAATCGACTGAAATTTGGCAGGTTGATTGTAAACAAAAATTGTGCCTGGGGCAATTTCGTCATTTTTTGCGACGGTGTCGAAATGGGCTGAATTTGGCAGGTTGATGAGAAACAAAAATCGCGTCGGGGGCAATTTAGTCATTTTTCGCGACGGTTTTGGAATGGACTAAAATTTGACAGGTTGATCGGAAACAAAAACCGCGCCAGGGGCAATTTCGTCATTTTTCACGAAAGTGTCAGAATGGTCTGAAATTTGGCTGGTTGATTGGAAACAAAAATCGTGTAGGGCGCAATTTCGTCATTTTTCGTGACGGTGTCGGAATGGGCTAAAATTTGCAAGGTTGGTCGGAAACAAAAACCACGCCAGGGGCAATTTCTTCATTTTTTGCGACGGTGTCCGAATGGACTAAAATGTGACAAGTTGATTGGAAACGAAAACCACGCTAGGGGTAATTTCGTCATTTTTCGCGACGGTGTCGGTTATGGGCTGAAATTTGGCAGGTTGTTTGGAAACAAAAATCGTGCCGGGGGCAATTTGGTCATTTTTCGCGAAGTTGTCGGAATGGGCTAAAATTTTATAGGTTGATCGAAAACAATAACCTCGCCAGGGGGAATTTCGTCATTTTTCGCGACGGTGTCGGAATGGTCTGAAATTTGGCAGGTTGATTCGAAACAAAAGTCGCGCCTGTGGCAATTTTGTCATTTTTCGCGTCGGTGTCGAAATAGGCTAAAATTTGACAGGTTGATCGGAAACAAAAATCGCGCCAGTGGCAATTTCGTCATTTTTCTCGACGGTATCCGAATGGGCTAAAATGTGACAGGTTGATCTGAAACAAAAATCGCGCCAGGTGTAATTTCGTCATTTTTCGCGACGGTGTCGGAATGGGCTGAAATTTGGCAGGTTGATGGGAAACAAAAATCGCGCTGGGGGCAATTTCGTCATTTTTCGCGACGATGTCGGAATGGGCAAAAATTTGACAAGTTGATCGGAAACAAAAACCGCGCCAGGGTTAATTTCGAAATTTTCCGCGACGGTGTCGGAATGGGCTAAAATTTGACAGGTTGATCGGAAACCAAAACCGCGCCGGGGGCAATTTCGTCATTTTTCTCGACGGTGTCCTAATGGGCTAAAATGTGACAGGTTGATCTGAAACAAAAATCGCGCCGGGGATAATTTCGTCATTTTTCGCGACGGTGTCGGAATGGGTTGAAATTTGGCAGGTTGATGGGAAACAAAAATCGCGTCGGGGGCAATTTCGTCATTTTTCGCGACGATGTCGGAATGGGCTAAAATTTGTTAGGTTGATCGGAAACAAAAATCGCGCTGGGGCGAGTTTCGTCATTTTTCGCGACGGTGTCGGAATGGGCTAAAATTTGTTAGGTTGATCGGAAACAAAAACCGCGCCAGGGGCAATTTCGTCATTTTTCACGACGGTGTCCTAATGGGCTAAAATGTGACATCGCGCTGGGTCAATTTCGACAATTTTTGCGACAGTGTCAGAATGGGCTAAAATTTGACAGGTTGGATGGAAACGAAAATCGCGCCAGGGGTAATTTCTTCATTTTTCGCGACGTTGTCGGTTATGGGCTGAAATTTGACAGGTTGGATGGAAACGAAAATCGCGCCAGGGGTAATTTCTTCATTTTTCGCGACGGTGTCGGTTATGGGCTCCAATTTGGCAGGTTGATTGGAAATAAAAATCGCGCCGGGAGCAATTTCGTCATTTTTTGCAACGGTGTCGGAATGGGCTAAAATTTGGCAGGTTGATCGGAAACAAAATTCACGCCAGGGGCAATTTCATCATTTTTCGCGAGGGTGTCGGAATGGCTGAAATTTGGCAGGTTGCTGGGAAACAAAATCGCGTTGGGGGCAATTTCGTCATTATTCGCGGCGGTGTCGGAATGGGTTAAAATTTGACAAGTTGATCGGAAACAAAAAACCTCGACGGGGGCAATTTCTATATTTTTCGCGACGGTGTCGGAATGGGCTAAAATTTGACAGGTTGATCGGAAACCGAAACTGCACCGGGGTCAATTTCGTAATTTTTCGCGACGGTGTCGAAATCGGCTGAAATTTGGCAGGTTGATTGTAAAAAAAAATTGCGCCTCAGGCAATTTCGTACTTTTTTGCGACGGTGTCAGAATGGGCTGAAATTTGGCAGGTTGATGAGAAACAAAAATCGCGCCGGGGGCAATTTCGTCATTTTTCGCGACGGTGTCGAAATCGGCTGAAATTTGGCAGGTTGATGAGAAACAAAAATCGCGCCGGGGGCAATTTCGTCATTTTTCGCGACGGTTTCGGAATGGACTAATATTTGATAGGTTGATCGGAAACAAAAATCGCGCCAGGGGCAATTTCGTCATTTTTCACGACGGTATCGGAATGGGCTTAAATTTGGCAGGTTGATTGGAAACAAAAATCGCGTCGGGAGCAATTTCGTCATTTTTCGCGACGGTGTCGGAATGGGCTAAAATTTGTCAGGTTGATCGGAAACATAAACCGCGCCAGGGGCAATTTAGACATTTTTCGCGACGGTGTCGGAATGGGCTAAAATTTGACAGGTTGATCGGAAATCGAAACCACGTCGGGGGCAATTTCGTAATTTTTCGCGATGGCGTCGAAATCGGCTGAAATTTGGCAGGTTGATTGGAAAAAAAATTGCGCCTAGGGCAATTTCGTCATTTTTTGCGACGGTGTCGGAATGGGCTGAAATTTGGCAGGTTGATGAGAAACAAAAATCGCGCCAGAGGCAATTTCGTCATTTTTCGCGACGGTTTTGGAATGGACTAAAATTTGACAGGTTGATCGGAAACAAAAACCGCGCCAGGGGCAATTTCGTCATTTTTCACGACGGTGTCGGAATAGGCTGAACTTTGGCAGGTTGATTGGAAACAAAAATCGCGTCGGGGGCAATTTCGTCATTTTTCGCGACGGTGTCGGAATGGGCTAAAATTTGCCAGGTTGATCGGAACCAAAAAATCGCGCCAGGGGTAATTTCGTCATTTTTCGCGACGGTGTCCGAATGGGCCAAAATGTGACATCGCGCTGGGGGCAATTTCGTCATTTTTCTCGTCGGTGTCGTAATGGGCTAAAATTTGACAAGTTGATCGGAAACAAAAACCGCGCCAGGGGCAATTTCGACATTTTCCGTGGCGGTGTCGGAATGGGCTAAAATTTGACAGGTTGATCGGAAAGTAAAAACCGCGCCAGGGGCACTTTCGTAATTTTTCGCGACGGTGTCGAAATCAGCTGAAATTTGGCAGGTTGATTGGAAACAAAAATTGCACCTGGGCAATTTCGTCATTTTTTGCGACGGTGTCGGAATGGGTCGAAATTTGGCAGGTTGATGAGAAACAAATATCGCGTCGGGGGCAATTTCATTTTTTTCGCGACGGTGTCGGAATGGACTAAAATTTGACACGTTGATCGGAAATAAAAATCGCCTAGGGGTAATTTCGTCATTTTTCACGACGGTGTCGAAATGTTCTGAAATTTGGCAGGTTGATCGGAAACAAAAATCGCGCCAGGGGCAATTTCGTCATTTTTCGCGACGGTGTCCGAATGGGCTGAAATGTGACAGGTTGATCGGAAACGAAAATCGCGCCAGGGGTAATTTCGACATTTTTCGCGACGGTGTCGGAATGGGCTAAAATTTGATAGGTTGATCGGAAACCAAAATCGCGCCAGAGGCAATTTCGTAATTTTTCGCGATGGTATCGAAATCGGCTGAAATTTTGCCGGTTGATGGGAAACAAAAATCGCGCTGAGGGCAATTTCGTCATTTTTCGCGACGGTGCCGGAATGGGCTAAAATTTGACACGTTGATCGGAAACAAAAATCGCGCCGGGGCAATTTCGACATTTTTCGCGACGGTGTCGGAATGGGCTAAAATTTGATAGGTTGATCGGAAACCAAAACCGCGCCAGGGGCAATTTCGTAATTTTTCGCGATGGTGTCGAAATCGGCTGAAATTTTGCAGGTTGATTGGAAACAAAAATCGCGCCGGGGGCAATTTCGTCATTTTTTGCGACGGTGTCGGAATGGGCTGAAATTTGACAGGTTGATGAGAAAAACAAAAATCGCGCCGGGGGCAATTTCGTCATTTTTCGCGACGGTGTCGGAATGGACTAAAATTTGACACGTTGATCGGAAACAAAAACCGCGCCAGGGGCAATTTCGTCATTTTTCACGACGGTTGCGGAATGGTCTGAAATTTGGCTGGTTGATTGGAAACAAAAATCGTGTCGGGGGCAATTTCGTCATTTTTCGCGACGGTCTCGGAGTGGGCTAAAATTTGCCAGGTTGATCCGAAACAAAAACCGCGCCAGGGGCAATTTCTTCATTTTCTGCGACGGTGTCCGAATGCGCTAAAATGTGACAGGTTGATCGGAAACGAAAACCACGCCAGGGGCAATTTCGTCATTTTTAACGACGGTGTCGGAATGGGCTTAAATTTGGCAGGTTGATTGGAAACAAAAATCGCGTCGGGGGCAATTTCGTCATTTTTCGCGACGGTGTCAGAATGGGCTAAAATTTGTCAGGTTGATCGGAAACATAAACCGCGCCAGGGGCAATTTCGACATTTTCCGCGACGGTGTCGGAATGGGCTAAAATTTGACAGGTTGATCGGAAACCGAAATCATGCCGGGGGCAATTTCGTAATTTTTCGCGATGGCGTCGAAATCGGCTGAAATTTGGCAGGTTGATTGGAAAAAAAAAATTCCGCCTAGGGCAATTTCGTCATTTTTTGCGATGGTGTCGAAATGGGCTGAAATTTGGCAGGTTGATGAAAAACAAAAATCGCGCCAGAGGCAATTTCGTCATTTTTCGCGACGGTTTTGGAATGGACTAGAATTTGACAGGTTGATCGGAAACAAAAACCGCGCCAGGGGCAATTTCGTCATTTTTCACGACGGTGTCGGAATAGGCTGAACTTTGGCAGGTTGATTGGAAACAAAAATCGCGTCGGGGGCAATTTCGTCATTTTTCGCGACGGTGTCGGAATGGGCTAAAATTTGTCAGGTTGATCGGAACCAAAAAATCGCGCCAGGGGTAATTTCGTCATTTTTCGCGACGGTGTCCGAATGGCCCAAAATGTGACATCGCGCTGGGGGCAATTTCGTCATTTTTCGCGTCGGTGTCGTAATGGGCTAAAATTTGACAAGTTGATCGGAAACAAAAACCGCGCCAGGGGCACTTTCGACATTTTCCGTGACGGTGTCGGAATGGGCTAAAATTTGACAGGTTGATCGGAAAGTAAAACCGCGCCAGGGGCAATTTCGTAATTTTTCGCGACGGTGTCGAAATCGGCTGAAATTTGGCAGGTTGATTGGAAACAAAAATTGCACCTGGGCAATTTCGTCATTTTTTGCGACGGTGTCGGAATGGGTCGAAATTTGGCAGGTTGATGAGAAACAAATATCGCGCCGGGGGCAATTTCGTTTTTTTCGCGACGGTGTCGGAATGGACTAAAATTTGACACGTTGATCGGAAATAAAAACCGCGCCAGGGGTAATTTCGTCATTTTTAACGACGGTGTCGAAATGTTCTGAAATTTGGCAGGTTGATCGGAAACAAAAATCGCGCCAGGGGCAATTTCGACATTTTTTGAGACGGTGTCCGAATGGGCTAAAATGTGACAGGTTGATCGGAAACGAAAATCGTGCCAGGGGTAATTTCGACATTTTTCGCGACGGTGTCGAAATGGGCTAAAATTTGATAGGTTGATCGGAAACCAAAACCGCGCCAGGGGCAATTTTGTAATTTTTCGCGATGGTGCCGAAATCGGCTGAAATTTTGCAGGTTTATTGGAAACAAAAGTCGCGCCGATGGTAATTTCGACATTTTTCGCGACGGTGTCAGAATGGGCTGAAATTTGGCAGGTTGATGAGAAACAAAAATCGCGCCGGGGGCAATTTCGTCATTTTTCGCGACGGTTTCGGAATGTACTAAAATTTGACAGGTTGATCGGAAACAAAAACCGCGCCAGGGGCAATTTCGTCATTTTTCACGACGGTGTCGGAATGGGCTTAAATTTGGCAGGTTGATTGGAAACAAAAATCGCGTCGGGGGCAATTTCGTCATTTTTCGCGACGGTGTCGGAATGGACTAAAATTTGACAGGTTGATCGGAAACAAAAATCGTGCCAGGGGCAATTTCGTCATTTTTCACGACGGTGTCGGAATGGGCTTAAATTTGGCAGGTTGATTGGAAACAAAAGTCGCGTCGGGGGCAATTTCGTCATTTTTCGCGACGGTGTCGGAATGGGCTAAAATTTGTCATGTTGATCGGAAACAAAAATCGCGCTAGGGGCAATTTCGTCATTTTTCGCCACGGTGTCCTAAAGGGCTAAAATGTGACATCGCGCTGGGGGCAATTTCGACATTTTTCGCGAAGGTGTCAGAATGGGCTAAAATTTGACAGGTTGGATGGAAACGAAAATCGCGCCTGGGGTAATTTCTTCATTTTTCGCGACGGTGTCGATTATGGGCTGAAATTTGACAGGTTGGATGGAAACGAAAATCACGCCAGGGGTAATTTCTTCATTTTTCGCGACGGTGTCGGTTATGGGCTGAAATTTGGCAGGTTGATTGGAAACAAAAATCGCGCCGGGGGAAATTTCGTCATTTTTTCCGACGGTGTCGGAATGGGCTAAAATTTGACAGGTTGATCGGAAACAAAATTCGCGCCAGGGACAATTTCATCATTTTTCGCGACGGTGTCGGAATGGCTGAAATTTGGCAGGTTGATGGGAAACAAAAATCGCGCTGGGGGCAATTTCGTTATTTTTCGCGACGGTGTCGGAATGGGCTAAAATTTGACAAGTTGATCGGAAACAAAAACCGCGCCAGGGGCAATTTTGACATTTTCCGCGACAGTGTCGGAATGCGCTAAAATTTGACAGGTTGATCGAAAATCGAAACCGCGCCAGGGGCAATTTCGTAATTTTAGCGACGGGGTCGATTATGGGCTGAAATTTGACAGGTTGGATGGAAAAGAAAATCACGCCAGGGGTAATTTCTTCATTTTTCGTGACGGTGTCGGTTATGGGCTGAAATTTGGCAGGTTGATTGGAAACAAAAATCGCGGCTGGGGCAATTTCGTAATTTTTCGCGACGATGTCGAAATCGGCTGAAATTTGGCTGGTTGATTGTAAACAAAAATTGCGCCTGGGGCAATTTCTTCATTTTTTGCGACGGTGTCGGAATGGGCTGAAATTTGGCAGGTTGATGAGGAACAAAAATCGCGCCGAGGGCAATTTCGCCATTTTTCGCGACGGTTTCGGAATGGACTAAAATTTGACAGGTTGATCGGAAACAAAAATCGCGCCAGGGGCAATTTCGTCATTTTTCACGACGGTGTCAGAATGGGCTTAAATTTGACAGGTTGATTGGAAACAAAAATCGTATCGAGGGCAATTTCGTCATTTTTCGCGACGCTGTCGGAATGGGCTAAAATTTGTCAGGTTGATCGGAAACAAAAACCGCACCAGGGGCAATTTCGACATTTTCCGCGACGGTGTTGGAATGGGCTAAAATTTGACAGGTTGATCGGAAACTGAAACCGCGCCGGGGGCAATTTCGTAATTTTTCGCGACGGTGTCGAAATCGGCTGAAATTTGGCAGGTTGATTGTAAACAAAAATTGCGCCTGGGGTAATTTCGTCATTCTTTGCGACGGTGTTGGAATGGGCTGAATTTGGCAGGTTGATGAGAAACAAAAATCGCGTCGGGGGCAATTTCGTCATTTTTCGCGACGGTTTTGGAATGGACTAAAATTTGACAGGTTGATCGGAAATAAAAACCGCGCCAGGGGCAATTTCGTCACTTTTCACGACGGTGTCGGAATGGTCTGAAATTTGGCAGGTTGATTGGAAACAAAAATCGTGTCCGGGGCAATTTCGTCATTTTTCGCGACGTTGTCGGAATGGGCTAAAATTTGTCAGGTTGATCAGAAACAAAAACCGTGCCAGGGGCAATTTCTTCATTTTTTGGGACGGTGTCCGAATGGGCTAAAATGTGACAAGTTGATCGGAAATGAAAACCACGCTAGGGGTAATTTCGTCATTTTTCGCGACGGTGTCGGTTATGGGATGAAATTTGGCAGGTTGATTGGAAAGAAAAATCGTGCCGAGGGCAATTTCGTCATTTTTCGCGACGTTGTCGGAATGGGCTAAAATTTTATAGGTTGATCGAAAACAATAACCTCGCCGGGGGGAATTTGGTCATTTTTCGCGACGGTGTCGGAATGGGCTGAAATTTGGCAGGTTGATTCGAAACAAAAGTCGCGCCTGTGGCAATTTTGTCATTTTTCGCGTCGGTGTCGAAATGGGCTAAAATTTGACAGGTTGATCGGAAACAAAAATTGCGCCAGTGGCAATTTCATCATTTTTCTCGACGGTGTCCGAATGGGCTAAAATGTGACAGGTTGATTTGAAACAAAAACCGCACCGGGTGTAATTTCGTCATTTTTCGTGATGGTGTCGGAATGGGCTGAAATTTGGCAGGTTGATGGGAAACTAAAATCGCGCTGGGGCAATTTCGTCATTTTTCGCAACGATTTTGGAATGGGCTAAAATTTGACAGGTTGATCGGAAACAAAAATCGCCCAGGGGCAATTTCGTCATTTTTCACCACGGTGTCGGAATGGTCTGAAATTTGGCAGGTTGATTGGAAACAAAAATCGTGTCGGGGGCAATTTCGTCATTTTTTGCGACGGTGTCGGAATGGGCTAAAATTTGACAAGTTGATCGGAAACAAAAACCGCGCCAGGGGCAATTTCGACATTTTCTGCGACGGTGTCAGAATGGGCTAAAATTTGACAGGTTGATCGCAAACCAAAATCGCGCCGGGGTCAATTTCGTAATTTTTCTCGACGGTGTCCGAATGGGCTAAAATGTGACAGGTTGATCTGAAACAAAAATCGCACCGCGGGCAATTTCGTCATTTTTCCCGACGGTGTCGGAATGGGCTGAAATTTGGCAGGTTGACGGGAAACAAAAATCGTTCTGGGGGCAATTTCGTCATTTTTTGCAACGGAGTCGGAATGGGCTAAAAGTTGACAAGTTGATCGGAAACGAAAATCGCACGGGGACAATTTCGACATTTTCCGCGATGGTGTCGAAATGGCTAAAACTTGACAGGTTGATCGGTAACCAAAATCGTGCCGGGGGCAATTTCGTAACTTTTCTAGACGATGTCAAAATCGGCTGAAATTTGGCAGGTTGATTGTAAACAAAAATTGCGCCTGGGGCAATTTCGTCATTTTTTACGACGGTGTTGGAATGGGCTGAATTTGGCAGGTTGATGAGAAACAAAAATCGCGTCGGGGGCAATTTCGTAATTTTTCGCGACGGTTTTGGAATGGACTAAAATTTGACAGGTTGATCGGAAATAAAAACTGCGCCAGGGGCAATTTCGTCATTTTTCACGACAGTGTCAGAATGGTCTGAAATTTGGCTGGTTAATTGGAAACAAAAATCGTGTCGGGGGCAATTTCGTCATTTTTCGCGACGATGTCGGAATGGGCTAAAATTTGCCAGGTTGATCGAAAACAAAAACCACGCCAGGGGCAATTTCTTCATTTTTTGCGACGGTGTCCGAATGGGCTAAAATGTGACAAGTTGATCGGAAACGAAAACCACGCTAGGGGTAATTTCGTCATTTTTCACGACGGTGTCGGTTATGGGCTGAAATTTGGCAGGTTGATTGGAAACAAAAATCGCGCCGGGGGCAATTTCGTCATTTTTCGCGACGTTGTCGGAATGGGCTAAAATTTAATAGGTTGATCGAAAACAATAACCTCGCCTGGGGGAATTTCGTCATTTTTCGCGACGGTGTCGGAATGGTCTGAAATTTGGCAGGTTGATTCGAAACAAAAGTCGCGCCTGTGGTAATTTTGTCATTTTTCGCGTCGGTGTCGAAATGGGCTAAAATTTGACAGGTTGATCGGAAACAAAAATCGCGCCAGTGGCAATTTCGTCCTTTTTCTCGACGGTGTCGGAATGGGCTAAAATGTGACAGGTTGATCTGAAACAAAAATCGCGCCGGGTGTAATTTCGTCATTTTTCGCGATGGTGTCGGAATGGGCTGAAATTTGGCAGGTTGATGGGAAACAAAAATCGCGCTGGGGGTAATTTCGTCATTTTTCGCGACGATGTCGGAATGGGCTAAAATTCGACAAGTTGATCGGAAACAAAAATCGTGCCAGGGATAATTTCGAAATTTTCCGCGACGGTGTCGGAATGGGCTAAAATTTGACAGGTTGATCGGAAACCAAAACCGCGCCGGGGGCAATTTCGTCATTTTTCTCGACGGTATCCGAATGGGCTAAAATGTGACAGGTTGATCGGAAACAAAAATCGCGCCGGGGGTAATTTCTTCATTTTTCGCGACGGTGTCGGAATGGGTTGAAATTTTGCAGGTCGATGGGAAACAAAAATCGCGCTGGGGGCAGTTTCGTCATTTTTCGTGACGGTGTCGGAATGGGCTAAAATTTGACAAGTTGATCGGAAACAAAAATCGCGCAGGGGTAATTTCGACATATTCCGCGACGGTGTCGGAATGGGCTAAAATTTGACAGGTTGATCGGAAACCAAAACTGCGTCGGGGGCAATTTCGTAATTTTTCGCGACGGCGTCGAAATCGGCTGAAATTTGGCAGGTTGATTGTAAACAAAAATTGCGCCTGGGGCAATTTCGTCATTTTCGAGACGGTATCGGAATGGGGCTGAAATTTGGCAGGTTGATTCGAAACAAAAGTCGCGCCTGTGGCAATTTTGTCATTTTTCGCGTCGGTGTCGAAATGGGCTAAAATTTGACAGGTTGATCGGAAACAAAAATCGCGCCAGTGGCAATTTCGTCATTTTTCTCGACGGTGTTCGA
>NW_019262579.1:0-4269 GCF_002742605.1 Olea europaea var. sylvestris | reverse complement strand
TTCGTCATTTTTCGTGACGGTGTCGAAATCGGCTAAAATTTGACTGATTGATGGGAAACAAAAATCGCGCAGGGGCAATTTCGTCATTTTTCACGACGGTGTCGAAATCGGCTAAAATTTGACTGATTGATGGAAAACAAAAATCACGCAGGGGCAATTTCGTCATTTTTCTGGAGGGTGTCGGAATCGGCTAAAATTTGACTGATTGATGGGAAACTAAAATCGCGCAGGGGCAATTTCGTCATTTTTCGCGACGGTTTCGAAATCGAATAAAATTTGACTGATTGATGGGAAACGAAAATCGCGTCGGGGGCGATTTCGTTATTTTTCGCGACGGTGTCGAAATTTGTTCAAATTTGACAGATTGATAGGAAACAAAAATCGCGCCGGGGGCAATTTCGTCATTTTTCGCGACGGTGTCAAAATCGGCTAAAATTTGACTGATTGATGGGAAACAAAAATCGCGCCGGGGGTAATTTCGTCATTTTTCGCGACGGTGTCAAAATCGGCTAAAATTTGACTGATTGATGGGAAACAAAAATCGCGCCTTGTGCAATTTCGTAATTTTTCTCGACGGTGTCGAAATCGGGTAAAATTTGACTGATTGATGGGAAACAAAAATCGCGCAGGGGCAATTTCGTCATTTTTCGCGACGGTGTCGAAATCGGCTAAAATTTGACTGATTGATGGGAAACAAAAATCACGCAGGGGCATTTACGTCATTTTTCGGGAGGGTGTCGGAATCGGCTAAAATTTGACTGATTGATGGGAAATTAAAATCGCGCAGGGGCAATTTCGTCATTTTTCGCGACGGTGTCGAAATCGGCTAAAATTTGACTGATTGATGGGAAACAAAAATCACGCAGGGGCATTTACGTCATTTTTCGGGAGGGTGTCGGAATCAGCTAAAATTTGACTGATTGATGGGAAACAAAAATCACGCAGGGGCATTTACGTCATTTTTCGGGAGGGTGTCGGAATCAGCTAAAATTTGACTGATTGATGGGAAACAAAAATCACGCAGGGGCATTTACGTCATTTTTCGGGAGGGTGTCGGAATCAGCTAAAATTTGACTGATTGATGGGAAACAAAAATCACGCAGGGGCAATTTCGTCATTTTTCGGGAGGGTGTCGGAATCGGCTAAAATTTGACTGATTGATGGGAAACTACAAAAATTTAACAGATTGATGGGAAACAAAAATCGAGCGGGGGCGATTTCGTCATTTTTCGCGACGGTGTTGGAATGAGCAAAAATTTGACAGATTGATCGGAAACAAAAATCGCGCCGGAGTCAATTTCGTCATTTTTCGCGACAGTGTCGAAATCGGCTAAAATTTGACTGATTGATGGGAAACAAAAATCTCGCACGGGGGCAATTTCGTCATTTTTCGCGAAGGTGTGGAAATCGGCTAAAATTTGACTGATGGATGGGAAACAAAAATAGCGCAGGGGCGATTTCGTAATTTTTCGTGACGGTGTCGGAATCGGCTAAAATTTGACTGATTGATGGCAAACAAAAATCGCGCCGGGGGCAATTTCATCATTTTTCGCGACGGTGACGAAATCGGCCAAAATTTGACTGATTGATGGGAAACAAAAATCGCGCCGAGGGCGATTTCGCAATTTTTCGCGACGGTGTCGAAATTGGCTCAAATTTTACAGATTGATCGGCAACAAAAATCGCGCCGGGGTAATTTCGTCATTTTTCTTGACGGTGTCGAAATCGGCTAAAATTTGACTGATTGATGGTAAACAAAAATCGCACCGGGGCACTTTCGTCATTTTTCGTGACGGTGTCGAAATCGGCTAAAATTTGACTGATTGATCGGAAACAAAAATTGCGCCGGGGGCAATTCCGTCATTTTTCGCGACGGTGTCGAAATCGGCTAAAATTTGACTGATGGATGGGAAACAAAAATCGCGCCGGGAGCGATTTCGTAATTTTTCGCGACGGTGTCGAAATTGGCTCGAATTTGACAGATTGATCTGCAACAAAAATCTCCCCGACGGTGATTTCGTCATTTTTCGCGACGGTGTCGAAATCTGCTAAAATTTAACTGATTGATGGGAAACAAAAATCGCTCGGGGGGCGTTTTCGTAATTTTTTGCGACGGTGTCGAAATTTGCTCAAATTTGACAGATTGATCGAAAACAAAAATCGCGCCGCGGGCAATTTCGTCATTTTTCGTGACGGTGTCGGAATCGGCTAAAATTTGACTGATTGATGGAAACAAAAATTGCGCCGGGGGCAATTTCGTTATTTTTCGCGACGGTGTCGGAATCGGCTAAAATTTGACTGATTGATGGGAAACAAAAATCGCGCCGGGGTCGATTTCGTAATTTTTCACGGCGGTGTCGAAATTGGCTCAAATTTGACAGATTAATCGGAAATAAAAATCGCGCCGAGGGCGATTTCGTCATTTTTCGCGACGGTGTCGGAATAGCCTCAAATTTGACTGATTGATCGGAAACAAAAATCGCGCTAGGGGCAATTTCGTCGTTTTTCGTGACGTTGTCGGAATCGGCTAAAATTTGACTGATTGATGGGAAACAAAAATCGCGCGAGGGCGATTTCGTCATTTTTCGCGAAGGTATTGGAATGCGCAAAAATTTGACAGATTGATCGGAAACAAAAATCGCGCCGGGGGCAATTTTGTCATTTTTCGCGATTGTATCGGAATCGGCTAAAATTTGACTGATTGATGGGAAACAAAAATCGCGCCGGGAGCAATTTCGTCATTCTTCGCGATGGTGTCGAAATCGGCTAAAACTTGACTGATTGATGGGAAACTAAAATCGCGCAGGGGCAATTTCGTCATTTTTCATGACGGTGTCGAAATCGGCTAAAATTTTACTGATTGATGGAAACAAAAATTGCGCCGGGGGCAATTTCGTTATTTTTCGCGACGGTGTCGGAATCAGCAAAAATTTAACTGATTTATGGGAAACAAAAATCGCGCTAGGGGCAATTTCGTCGTTTTTCACGACGTTGTCGGAATCGGCTAAAATTTGACTGATTGATGGGAAAGAAAAATCGCGTCGGGGGCGATTTCGTAATTTTTCGCGGCGGTGTCGAAATTGGCTCAAATTTGACAGATTGATCGGAAACAAAAATCGCGCCGAGGGCAATTTCGTCATTTTTCTCGACGGTGTCGAAATCGGCTAAAATTTGACTAATTGATGGGAAATAAAAATCCCGCAGGGGCAATTTCGTGATTTTTTGTGACGGTGTCGGAATCCGCTAAAATTTGACTGATTGATGGGAAACAAAAATCATGCCGGGGCCAATTTCGTCATTTTTCGCGACGGTGTCAAAATCGGTTAAAATTTGACCAATTGATGGGAAACAAAAATCGCGCAGGGCAATTTCGTCATTTTTCGCGACGGTGTGGGAATCGTCTAAAATTTGACTGATTGATGGGAAACAAAAATCGCGCCGGGGGCAATTTCGTCATTTTTCGCGTTAGTGTGGGAGTGGGCAAAAATTTGATACATTGATTGGAAACAAAAATCGCGCCGGGGGCAATTTTGTCATTTTTCGCGATTGTATCGGAATCGGCTAAAATTTGACTGATTGATGGGAAACAAAAATCGCGCCGGGAGCAATTTCGTCATTCTTCGCGATGGTGTCGAAATTGGCTAAAATTTGACTGATTGATGGGAAACTAAAATCGCGCAGGGGCAATTTCGTAATTTTTCGTGACGGTGTCGAAATCGGCTAAAATTTGACTGATTGATGGGACACAAAAATCGCGCCGGGAGCGATTTCGCAATTTTTCGCGACGGTGTCGCAATTGGCTCAAATTTAACAGATTGATCGGCAACAAAAATCGCCCCTGGGGTAATTTCGTCATTTTTCGCGACGGTGACGAAATCGGCTAAAATTTGACTGATTGATGGGAAACAAAAATCGCGCAGGGGCAATTTTGTCATTTTTCGTGACGGTGTCGGAATCGGCTAAAATTTGACCGATTGATGGAAACAAAAATAGCGCCGGGGGCAATTCCGTCATTTTTCGCGACGGTGTCGAAATCGGCTAAAATTTGACCGATTGATGGGAAACAAAAATCGCGTAGGGGCAATTTCGTCATTTTTCGCGACGGTGTTGGAATCGTCTAAAATTTGACTGATTGATGGGAAACAAAAATCGCGCCGGGGGGCAATTTCGTCATTTTTCGCGACTCTGTGGAAGTGGGCAAAAATTTGATAGATTGATTGGAAACAAAAATCGCGCCGGGGGTGAATTTCGTCATTTTTCGCGACGGTG
>NW_019262578.1:0-24158 GCF_002742605.1 Olea europaea var. sylvestris | reverse complement strand
CCATTTTGGATTAAACTCACTACTTCGTCGTGACGTATGAGGGATTTCGACCATTTTTTTGAAGAATCAGCACTTTTATATTTTGAACGCTTGGATTGTCGGCGTTCAAATAATTGAGCGTAACTTTTGCAAACGGCGTCCGTTTTGGCCCCATAAGCACTTTTTAGAAATGTGACGACCGTTTTGGATTGAACTCATGACTTCATCGTGACGTAAGAGTGATTTCGGCAATTTTTCGGAAGAATGAGCACTTACATATTTGGAACGCTTTGAGAGTCGGCGTACGAAGAATTGAGGATAACTTTTGCACACGGTGTCTGTTTTCGGCCCATAAGTACTTTTCAGAAATGTAGCAACCATTTTGGATTAAACTCACTACTTCGTCGTGACGTATGAGGGATTTCGACCATTTTTTTGAAGAATCAGCACTTTTATATTTGGAACGCTTGGATTGTCGACGTTCGAATAATTGAGCGTAACATTTGAAAACGGCGTCCGTTTTGGCCCCATAAGTACTTTTTAGAAATGTAGCGACCGTTTTGGATTGAACTCATGACTTCATCATGACGTAGGAGGGATTTCAGCCATTTTTCGAAATAATGAGCACTTGCATATTTGGAACGCTTAGAGAGTCGGCGTACGAAGAATTGAGCGTAACTTTTGCACACGGTGTCCGTTTTGGCCCATAAGTACTTTTTCGAAATGTAGCGACCGTTTTGGATTGAACTCACAACTTCGTCGTGACGTTTGAGGGATTTTGACCATTATTTCGAAGAATGAGCACTTTTATATTTGGAACGCTTGGATTGTCGGCCTTCGAAGAATTGAGCGTAACTCTTGCAAACAGCGTCCGTTTTGACCCCAAAAGCACATTTCAGAAATGCAGTGACCGTTTTGGATTGAACTCACCACTTCGTCATGACGTATGAGGGATTTCGGCCATTTTTTGATAGAATGAGCACTTGCATATTTGGAACGCTTGGAGAGTCGGCGTACAAAGAAATGAGCGTAACTTTTGCACACGGTGTCCGTTTTGGACCCATAAGTACTTTTCGAAAATGTAGCGACCGATTTGTATTGAACTCACCACTTCGTCGTGACGTACGAGTAATTTCGGCCATTTTTTGATTGAATGAGCACCTGCATTTTTGGAACGCTCGGTGAGTCGGCGTACGAAGATTTGAGCGTAACTTTTGTAAACGGCGTCCGTTTTGGCCACATAAGAACTTTTCAGAAATGTAGCGACCATTTTGGATTAAACTCACTACTTCGTCGTGACGTATGAAGGATTTCGACCATTTTTTTGAAGAATCAGCACTTTTATATTTGGAACGCTTGGATTGTCGGCGTTCGAATAATTGGGCGTAAGTTTTGCAAACGGTGTCCGTTTTGGCCCCATAAGCACTTTTTAGAAATGTAGCGATCGTTTTGGATTAAACTCATGACTTCATCGTGACGTAAGAGTGATTTCGGCCATTTTTCGAAAGAATGAGCACTTACATATTTGGAACGCTTTGAGAGTCGGCGTACGAAGAATTGAGCATAACTTTTGCACACGGTGTTCGTTTTCGGCCCATAAGTACTTTTCAGAAATGTAGCGACCATTTTGGATTAAACTCACGACTTCGTCGTGACGTATGAGGGATTTCGACCATTTTTTTGAAGAATCAGCACTTTTATATTTGGAACGCTTGGATTGTCGTCGTTCGAATAATTGAGCGTAACTTTTGCAAACGGCGTCCGTTTTGGCCCCATAAGTACTTTTTAGAAATGCAGCGACCGTTTTGGATTGAACTCATGACTTCATCGTGACGTACAAGGGATTTCGGCCATTTTTCGAAATAATGAGCACTTGTATAATTGGAACGCTTGGAGAGTCGGCGTACGAAGAATTGAGCGTAACTTTTGCACACGGTGTCCGTTTTGGGCCCATAAGTACTTTTTCGAAATGTAGCGACCGTTTTGGATTGAACTCACAACTTCGTCGTGACGTATGAGAGATTTTGACCATTTTTTCGAAGAATGAGCACTTTTATATTTGGAACGCTTGGATTGTTGGCGTTCGAAGAATTGAGCGTAACTCTTGCAAACAGCGTCCGTTTTGACCCCATAAGCACTTTTCAGAAATGCAGTGACCGTTTTGGATTGAACTCGCCACTTCGTCATGACGTAGGAGGGATTTTCGCCATTTTTTAGAAGAATGAGCACATTTATATTTGGAACGCTTGGATTGTCGACATTCGAAGAATTGAACGTAACTTTTGCAAACGGCGTCCGTTTTGGCCGCATAAGTACTTTTTGGAAATGTAGCGACCGTTTTGGATTGAACTCACGACTTCATCATGATGTAAGAGTGATTTCGGCCATTTTTCAAAAGAATGAGCACTTGCATATTTGGAACGCTTGGAGAGTTGGCATACGAAGAATTGAGCGTAACATTTGCACACGGTGTCCATTTTCGGCCCATAAGTACTTTTTGAAAATGTAGTGACCGTTTTGGATTGAACTCATGACTTCATCGTGACGTAAGTGTGATTTCGGCCATTTTTTGATAGAATGAGCACTTGCATATTTGGAATGCTTGGAGAGTCGGCGTACAAAGAAATGAGCGTAACTTTTGCACACGGTGTCCGTTTTGGGCCCATAAGTACTTTTCGAAAATGTAGCGACCGTTTTGGATTGAACTCACCACTTCGTCGTCACGTACGAGTGATTTCGGCCTTTTTTCGATAGAATGAGCAGCTGCATTTCTGGAATGCTCGGAGAGTCGGCGTACGAAGAATTGAGCGTAACTTTTGCAAACGACGTCCGTTTTGGCCCCATAAGTACTTTTCAGAAATTTAGCGACCATTTTGGATTAAACTCACTACTTCGTCGTGACGTATGAGGGATTCCGACAATTTTTTTGAAGAATCAGCACTTTTATATTTGGAACGCTTGGATTGTCAGCGTTCGAATAATTGAGCTTAACTTTTGCAAACGGCGTCCGTTTTGGCCCCATAAGCACTTTTTAGAAATGTAGCGGCCGTTTTGGATTGAACTCATGACTTCATCGTGACGTATGAGTGATTTCGGCCATTTTTCGGAAGAATGAGCACTTGCATATTTGGAACGCTTTGAGAGTCGGCGTACGAAGGATTGAGCATAACTTTTGCACACGGTGTCCGTTTTCGGCCCATAAGTACTTTTCAGAAATGTAGCGACCATTTTGGATTAAACTCACGACTTCGTCGTGACGTATGAGGGATTTCGACCATTTTTTTGAAGAATCAGCACTTTTATATTTGGAACGCTTGGATTGTCGGCGTTCGAATAATTGAGCGTAACTTTTGCAAACGGCGTCCGTTTTGGCCCCATAAGTACTTTTCAGAAATGCTGTGACCGTTTTGGATTGAACTCACCACTTCGTCATGACGTATGAGGGATTTCGGCCATTTTTTAGAAGAATGAGCACATTTTTATTTGGAACGCTTGGATTGTTAGCATTCGAAGAATTGAACGTAACTTTTGCAAACGGCGTCCGTTTTGGCCGCATAAGTACTTTTTGGAAATGTAGCGATCGTTTTGGATTGAACTCACGACTTCATCATGATGTAAGAGTAATTTCGGCCATTTTTCGAAAGAATGAGCACTTGCATATTTGGAACGCTAGGAGAGTCGGTGTACAAAGAATTGAGCATAACTTTTGCACACGGTGTCCGTTTTCGGCCCATAAGTACTTTTTGAAAATGTAGCGACCGTTTTGGATTGAACTCACGACTTCATCGTGATGTAAGAGTGATTTCGGCCATTTTTCGATAGAATGAGCACTTGCATATTTGGAACGCTTGGAGAGTCGGCGTTCGAAGAATTGAGCGTAACTTTTGCACGCGGTGTCCGTTTTCAGCCCATAAGTACTTTTTGAAAATGTAGCGACCGTTTTGTATTGAACTCACGACTTCATCGTGACGTAAGTGTGATTTCGGCCATTTTTTGATAGAATGAGCACTTGCATATTTGGAACGCTTGGAGAGTCGGCGTACGAAGAATTGAGCGTAACTTTTGTAAATGGCGATCGTTTTGGCCCCATAAGTACTTTTCAGAAATGTAGCAACGGTTTTGGATTGAACTCACGACTTCGTCGTGACATATGAGGGATTTCAGCCATTTTTCAAAAGAATGAGCACTTGCATATTTGGAACGCTTGGAGAGTCGGCGTTCGAAGAATTGAGCGTAACTTTTGCACACGGTATCCGTTTTCGGCCCATAAGTACTTTTTGGAAATGTAACAACCATTTTGGATTGAACTCACGACTTCATCGTGACGTATTAGTGATTTCGGCCATTTTTTAGAAGAATGAGCACTTTTATATTTGGAACGGTTGGATTGTCGGCATTCGAAGAATTGAGCGTAACTTTTGCAAATGGCTTCCGTTTTGGCCCCATAAGTACTTTTTGGAAATGTAGCGACCGTTTTGGATTGAACTCAAGACTTCATCATGATGTAAGAGTGATTTCGGCCATTTTTCGAAAGAATGAGCACTTCCATATTTGGAACGCTAGGAGAATCGGCGTACGAAGAATTGAGCGTAACTTTTGCACACGGTGTCCGTTTTCGGCCCATAAGTACTTTTTGAAAATGTAGCGACCGTTTTGGATTGAACTCACGACTTCATCGTGATGTAAGAGTGATTTCGTCCATTTTTCGATAGAATGAGCAGTTGCATATTTGGAACGCTTGGAGAGTCGACGTTCGAAGAATTGAGCGTAACTTTTGCACACGGTGTCCGTTTTCGGCCCATAAGTACTTTTTGAAAATGTAGCAACCGTTTTGGATTGAACTCAAAACTTCAACGTAACGTATGAGGGATTTTGGCCATTTTTCAAAAGAACGAGCACTTGTAGATTTGGAACGCATGGATTGTCGACGTTCGAAGAATTTAGCGTAACTTTTGAAAACAGCATCCGTTTCGGGCCCATAAGTACTTTTCAGAAATGTAGCAACCGTTTTGGATTGAACTCACGACTTCATCATGACGTACGAGGGACTTCAGTCATTTTTCGAAAGAATGAGCACTTGCATATTTGGAACGCTTGGAGAGTCGACGTACGAAGAATTGAGCGTAACTTTTGCACACGGTGTCCATTTTTGGCCCATAAGTACTTTTTGGAAATGTAGCGAACGTTTTGGATTGAACTCACAACTTCGTCGTGACGTATGAGGGATTTTGACCATTTTTTCAAAGAATGAGCACTTTTATATTTGGAACGCTTGGATTGTCGACGTTCGAAGAATTGAGCTTAACTTTTGCAAACGGCGTCTGTTTTTGCCCCATAAGTACTTTTCAGAAATGCAGTGACCGTTTTGGATTGAACTCACCACTTCATCATGATGTATGAGGGATTTCGGCCACTTTTTAGAAGAATGAGCACATTTATATTTGGAACGCTTGGATTGTCGGCATTCGAAGAATTGAACGTAACTTTTGCAAACGGCGTCCGTTTTGGCCGCATAAGTACTTTTTGAAAATGTAGCGACTGTTTTGGATTGAACTCACGACTTCATCGTGACATAAGTGTGATTTCGGCCATTTTTTGATAGAATGAACACTTGCATATTTGGAACGCTTGGAGAGTCGACGTACGAAGAAATGTGCGTAACTTTTGCACACGGTGTCCGTTTTGGGCCCATAAGTACTTTTCAAAAATGTAGCGACTGTTTTGGATTGAACTAACCACTTCGTCGTGACGTACGGGTGATTTCTGCCATTTGTCGATAGAATGAGCACTTGCATATTTGGAACGTTTGGATAGTCGGCGTACGAAGAATTGAGCTTAACTTTTTCAAACGGCGTCCGTTTTGGCCCCATAAGTACTTTTCAGAAATGTATCGACCGTTTTGGATTGAACTCACAACTTCGTCGTGACGTATGAGGAATTTCGAACATTTTTTGGAAGAATCAGCACTTTTATATTTGGAACGCTTGGATTATTAGCGTTCGAATAGTTGAGCGTAACTTTTGCAAATAGCGTCCGTTTTGGCCCCATAAGTATTTTTTAGAAATCTAGCGACCGTTTTGGATTGAACTCAGACTTCATCGTGACGTAAGAGTGATTTCGGCCATTTTTTGAAAGAATGAGCCCTTGCATATTTGGAACGCTTGGAGAGTCGGCGTACGAAGAAATGAGCGTAACTTTTGCACACGGTGTCCGTTTTGGGCCCATAGGTACTTTTTAGAAATATAGCGACCGTTTTGGATTGAACTCATGACTTCATCGTGACGTAAGAGTGATTTCGGCCATTTTTCAGAAGAATGAGCACTTACATATTTGGAACGCTTTGAGAGTCGGCGTACGAAGAATTGAGCATAACTTTTGCACACGGTGTCCGTTTTCGGCCCATAAGTACTTTTCAGAAATGTAGCGACCATTTTGGATTAAACTCACTACTTCGTCGTGACGTATGAGGGATTTCGACCATTTTTTTGAAGAATCAGCACTTTTATATTTGGAACGCTTGGATTGTCGGCGTTCGAATAATTGAGCGTAACTTTTGCAAATGACGTCCGTTTTGGCCCCATAAATACTTTTTAGAAATGTAGCGACCGTTTTGGATTGAACTCATGACTTCATCCTGACGTACAAGGGATTTCAGCCATTTTTCGAAATAATGAGCACTTGCATATTTGGAACGCTTGGATTATCGACGTTCGAAGAATTGAGCTTAACTTTTGCAAACGGCGTCCGTTTTTGCCCCATAAGTACTTTTCAGAAATGCAGTGACCATTTTGGATTGAACTCACCACTTCATCATGACGTATGAGGGATTTCGGCCATTTTTTAGAAGAATGAGCACATTTATATTTGGAACGCTTGGATTGTCGGCATTCGAAGAATTGAACATAACTTTTGCAAACGGCGTCCGTTTTGGCCGCATAAGTACTTTTTGGAAATGTAGCGATCGTTTTGGATTGAACTCACGACTTCATCATGATGTAAGAGTGATTTCAGCCATTTTTCGAAAGAATGAGCACTTGCATATTTGGAACGCTTGGAGAGTCGGCGTACGAAGAATTGAGCGTAACTTTTGCACACGGTGTCCATTTTCGGCCCATAAGTACTTTTTGAAAATGTAGCGACCGTTTTGGATTGAACTCACGACTTCATCGTTACGTAAGTTTGATTTCGGCCATTTTTTGATAGAATGAGCACTTGCATGTCTGGAACGCTTGGAGAGTCGGCGTACGAAGAATTGAGCGTAACTTTTGCACACGGTGTCCGTTTTGGGCCCATAAGTACTTTTCGAAAATGTAGCGACTGTTTTGGATTGAACTCACCACTTCGTCATGACGTATGGGTGATTTTGGCCATTTGTCGACAGAATGAGCACTTGCATATTTGGAACGTTTGGAGAGTCGGCGTACGAAGAATTGAGCTTAACTTTTTCAAACGGCGTCCGTTTTGGCCCCATAAGTACTTTTCAGAAATGTAGCGACTGTTTTGGATTGAACTCACAACTTAGTGGTGACGTATGAGGGATTTCAGCCATTTTTCGAAAGAATGACCACTTTTATATTTGGAACGCTTGGATTGTCGGCGTTCGATGAATTGAGCGTAACTTTTGTAAACGGCGTCCGTTTTGGCCCCATAAGTACTTTTCAGAAATGTAGCGACCGTTTTGGATTGAACTCACAACTTCGTCGTGACGTATGAGGAATTTCGACCATTTCTTGGAAGAATCAGCACTTTTATATTTGGAATGCTTGGATTGTCAGCGTTCGAATAATTGAGCGTAACTTTTGCAAATAGCGTCCGTTTTGGCCCCATAAGTACTTTTTAGAAATCTAGCGACCGTTTTGGATTGAACTCAGACTTCATCGTGACATAAGAGTGATTTCGGCCATTTTTCGAAAGAATGAGCCCTTGCATATTTAGAACGCTTGGAGAGTCGGCGTACGAAGAAATGAGGGCAACTTTTGCACACGGTGTTCGTTTTAGGCCCATAAGTACTTTTCGAAAATGTAGCGACCGTTTTGGATTGAACTCACCACTTCGTCGTGACGTACGAGTGATTTAGGCCATTTTTCGATAGAATGAGCACCTGCATTTTTTGAACGCTCGGAGAGTCGGCGTACGAAGAATTGAGCGTAACTTTTGCAAACGGCATCCGTTTTGGCCCCATAAGTACTTTTTAGAAATATAGCGACCGTTTTGGATTGAACTCATGACTTCATCGTGACGTAAGAGTGTTTTTCGCCATTTTTCGGAGGAATGAGCACTTACATATTTGGAACGCTTTGAGAGTCGGCGTACGAAGAATTGAGCGTAACTTTTGTAAACGGCGTCCGTTTTGGCCCCATAAGTACTTTTCAGAAATGTAGCGACCATTTTGGATTAAACTCACTACTTCGTCGTGACGTATGAGGGATTTCGACCATTTTTTTGAAGAATCAGCACTTTTATATTTGGAACGCTTGGATTGTCGGCGTTTGAATAATTGAGCGTAACTTTTGCAAACGGCGTCCGTTTTGGCCCCATAAGTACATTTTAGAAATGTAGCGATCGTTTTGGATTGAACTCATGACTTCATCGTGATCTAAGAGTGATTTCGGCCATTTTTCGGAAGAATGAGCACTTACATATTTGGAACGCTTTGAGAGTCGGCGTACGAAGAATTGAGCATAACTTTTGCACACGGTGTCCGTTTTCGACCCATAAGTACTTTTCAAAAATGTAGCGACCATTTTGGATTGAATTCACTACTTCATCGTGACGTATGAGGGATTTCGACCATTTTTTTGAAGAATCAGCACTTTTATATTTGGAATGCTTGGATTGTTGGCGTTCGAATAATTGAGCGTAACTTTTGCAAACGGCGTCCGTTTTGGCCCCATAAATACTTTTTAGAAATGTAGCGACCGTTTTGGATTGAACTCGTGACTTCATCGTGACGTACGAGGGATTTTAGCCAATTTTCGAAATAATGAGCACTTGCATATTTGGAACGCTTGGAGAGTCAGCGTACGAGGAATTGAGCGTAACTTTTGCACACGGTGTCCGTTTTGGGCCCATAAGTACTTTTTCGAAATGTAGCGACCGTTTTGGATTGAACTCACAACTTCATCGTGACGTATGAGGGATTTTGACCATTTATTCGAAGAATGAGCACTTTTATATTTGGAACGCTTGGATTGTCAACGTTCAAAGAATTGAGCGTAACTTTTGTAAACGGCGTCCGTTTTTGCCCCATAAGTACTTTTCAGAAATGCAGTGACCGTTTTGGATTGAACTCACCACTTCGTCGTGATGTATGAGGGATTTCGGCCATTTTTTAGAAGAATGAGCACATTTATATTTGGAACGCTTGGATTGTCGGCATTCGAAGAATTGAACGTAACGTTTGCAAACGGCGTCCGTTTTGGCCCCGTAAGTACTTTTTGGAAATGTATCGACCATTTTGGATTGAACTCACGACTTCATCATGATGTAAGAGTGATTTCGGCCATTTTTCGAAAAAAATGAGCACTTGCATATTTGGAACGCTTGGAGAGTCGGCGTACGAAGAATTGAGCGTAACTTTTTCACACGGTGTCCATTTTCGACCCATAAGTACTTTTTGAAAATGTAGCGACCGTTTTGGATTGAACTCACGACTTCATCGTGACGTAAAAGTGATTTCGGCCATTTTTTTGATAGAATGAGCACTTGCATATTTGCAACGCTTGGAGAGTCGGCGTACAAAGAAATGAGCGTAACTTTTGGACACGGTGTCCGTTTTGGGCCCATAAGTACTTTTCAAAAATGTAGCGACCGTTTTGGATTGAACTCACCACTTCGTCGTGACGTACGAGTGATTTTGGCCATTTTTCGATTGAATGAGCACCTGCATTTTTGGAACGCTCGGAGAGTCGGCGTACGAAGAATTGAGCGTAACTTTTGTAAACGGCGTCCGTTTTGACCCCATAAGTACTTTTCAGAAATGTAGCGACGATTTTGGATTAAACTCACTACTTCGTCGTGACGTATGAGGGATTTCGGCCATTTTTTTAAAGAATCAGCACTTTTATATTTGGAACGCTTGGATTGTCGGCGTTCGAATAATTGAGCGTAACTTTTGCAAACGGCGTCCGTTTTGGCCCCATAAGTACTTTTTAGACATGTAGCGACCGTTTTGGATTGAACTCATGACTTCATCGTGACGTAAGAGTGATTTCGGCCATTTTTCGGAAGAATGAGCACTTACATATTTGGAACGCTTTGAGAGTCGGCGTACGAAGAATTGAGCATAACTTTTGCACACGGTGTCCGTTTTCGGCCCATAAGTACTTTTCAGAAATGTAGCGAACATTTTGAATTAAACTCACTACTTCGTCGTGACGTATGAGGGATTTTGACCATTTTTTTGAAGAATTAGCACTTTTATATCTGGAACGCTTGGATTGTCGGCGTTCGAATAATTGAACGTAACTTTTGCAAACGGCGATCGTTTTGGCCCCATAAGTATTTTTCAGAAATGTAGCAGCCGTTTTGGATTGAACTCACGACTTCGTCGTGACATAGGAGGGATTTCATCCATTTTTCGATAGAATGAGCACTTGCATATTTGGAACGCTTGGAGAATCGACATACGAAGAATTGAGCGTAACTTTTGCACACGGTATCCGTTTTCGGCCCATAAGTACTTTTTGGAAATGTAGCAACTGTTTTGGATTGAACTCACGACTTCATCGTGACGTATTAGTGATTTCGGCCATTTTTTGGAAGAATGAGTAGTTTTATATTTGGAACGCTTGGATTGTCGGCATTCGAAGAATTGAGCGTAAGTTTTGCAAATGGCGTCCGTTTTGGCCCCATAAGTACTTTTTGGAAATGTAGCGACCGTTTTGGATAGAACTCACGACTTCACCATGATGTAAGAGTGATTTTGGCCATTTTTCGAAAGAATGGGCACTTGCATATTTGGAACGCTAGGAGAGTCGGCGTACGAAGAATTGAGCGTAACTTTTGCATACGGTGTCCGTTTTCGGCCCATAAGTACTTTTTGAAAATGTAGCGACCGTTTTGGATTGAACTCACGACTTCATCGTGATGTAAGAGTGATTTCGGCCATTTTTCGATAGAATGAGCAGTTGCATATTTGGAACGCTTGGAGAGTCGGCGTTCGAAGAATTGAGCGTAACTTTTGCACACGGTGTCCGTTTTCGGCACATAAGTACTTTTTGAAACTGTAGTAACCGTTTTGGATTGAACTCAAAACTTCAACGTAACGTATGAGGGATTTTGGCCATTTTTCGAGAGAACGAGCACTTGCAGATTTGGAGCGCACGGATTATCGACTTTCGAAGACTTTAGCGTAACTTTTGAAAACAGCATCCGTTTCGGGCCCATAAGTATTTTTCAGAAATGTAGCAACCGTTTTGGATTGAACTCACGACTTCATCGTGACGTACGAGGGATTTTGGTCATTTTTCAAAAGAATGAGTGCTTGCAAATTTGGAACGCTTGGAGAGTCGGCGCACGAAGAATTGAGCATAACTTTTGCACACGGTGTCCGTTTTGGGCCCATAAGTACTTTTTGGAAATGTAGCGACCGTTTTGGACTGAACTCACAACTTCATCGTGACGTATGAGGGATTTTAACCATTTTTTCGAAGAATGAGCACTTTTATATTTGGAACGCTTGGATTGTCGACGTTCGAAGAATTGAGATTAACTTTTGCAAACGGCGTCCGTTTTTGCCCCATAAGTACTTTTCAGAAATGCAATGACCGTTTTAGATTGAACTCACCACTTCATCATGACGTATGAGGGATTTCGGCCATTTTTTGGAAGAATGAGCACATTTATATTTGGAACGCTTAGATTGTCGGCATTCGAAGAATTGAACGCAACTTTTGCAAACGGCGTCCGTTTTGGCCGCATAAGTACTTTTTGGAAATGTAGCGACCGTTTTGGATTGAACTCAGGACTTCATCATGATGTAAGAGTGATTTCGGCCATTTTCAGAAAGAATGAGCAGTTGCATATTTGGAACGCTTGGAGAGTCGGCGTACGAAGAATTGAGCGTAACTTTTGCACATGGTGTCCATTTTCGGCCCATAAGTACTTTTTGAAAATGTAGCGACCGTTTTGGATTGAACTCACGACTTCATCGTGACGTAAGTGTGATTTCGGCCTTTTTTTGATAGAATGAGCACTTGCATATTTGGAACGCTTGGAGAGTCGGTGTACGAAGAAATGTGCGTAACTTTTGCACACGGTGTCCGTTTTGGGCCCATAAGTACTTTTCGAAAATGTAGCGACTGTTTTGGATTGAACTCACCACTTCGTCGTGACGTACGGGTGATTTCGGCCATTTTTCGATAGAATGGGCACTTGCATATTTGGAACACTTGGAGAGTCGGCGTACGAAGAATTGAGCTTAACTTTTTAAAACGGCGTCCGTTTTGGCCCCATAAGTACTTTTCAGAAATGTAGCGACCGTTTTGAATTGAACTCACAACTTAGTCGTGACGTATGAGGGATTTCGGCCATTTTTCGAAAGAATGACCACTTTTATATTTGGAACGCTTGGATTGTCGGCGTTCGATGAATTGAGCGTAACTTTTGTAAATGGCATCCGTTTTGGCCCCATAAATTACTTTTTCAGTAATGTAGCGACCGTTTTGGATTGAACTCACAACTTCGTCGTGACGTATGAGGAATTTCGACCATTTTTTGGAAGAATCAGCACTTTTATATTTGGAACGCTTGGATTGTCAGCGTTCGAATAATTGAGCGTAACTTTTGCAAACAGCGTCCGTTTTGGCCCCATAAGTACTTTTTAGAAATCTAGCGACCGTTTTGGATTGAACTCAGACTTCATCGTGAAGTAAGAGTGATTTTGGCCATTTTTCGAAAGAATGAGCCCTTGCATATTTGGAACGCTTGGAGAGTCGGCGTACGAAGAAATGAGTGTAACTTTTGCACACGGTGTCCGTTTTGGGCCCATAAGTACTTTTCGAAAATGTAGCAACCATTTTGGATTGAACTCACCACTTCGTCGTGACGTACGAGTGATATCGGCCATTTTTTGATAGAATGAGCACCTGCATTTTTGGACCGCTCGGAGAGTCGGCGTACGAAGAATTGAGAGCAACTTTTGCAAACGGCGTCCGTTTTGGCCCCATAGGTACTTTTCAGAAATGTAGCGACCATTTTTGATTAAACTCACTACTTCGTCGTGACGTATGAGGGATTTCGACCATTTTTTTGAAGAATCAGCACTTTTATATTTGGAACACTTGGATTGTCGGCGTTCGAATAATTGAGCGTAACTTTTGCAAACAGCGTCCGTTTTGGCCCCATAAGTACTTTTTCGAAATGTAGCGACCGTTTTGGATTGAACTCATGACTTCATTGTGACGTACGAGGGATTTTGGCCATTTTTCAAAATAATGAGCACTTGCATATTTGGACCGCTTGGAGAGTCTGCGTACAAAGAATTGAGCGTAACTTTTGCACACGGTGTCCGTTTTGGGCCCATAAGTACTTTTTCAAAATGTAGCGACCGTTTTGGATTGAACTCACCACTTCGTCGTGACGTATGAGGGATTTTGACCATTTTTTCGAAGAATGAGTACTTTTATATTTGGAACGCTTGGATTGTCGGCATTCGAAGAATTGAGCGTAACTTTTGCAAACGGCGTCCGTTTTGGCCCCATAAGTACTTTTTAGAAATGTAGCGACGTTTTAGATTGAACTCATGACTTCATCGTGACGTACGAGGGATTTCGGCCATTTTTTGAAATAATGAGCACTTGCATATTTGGAACGCTTGGAGAGTCGTCGTACGAAGAATTGAGCGTAACTTTTGCACACGGTGTCCGTTTTGGGCCCATAAGTACTTTTTCGAAATGTAGCGACCATTTTGGATTGAACTCACAACTTCGTCGTGACGTATGAGGGATTTTGACCATTTTTTCGAAGAATGAGCACTTTTATATTTGGAACGCTTGGATTGTCGGCGTTCGAAGAATTTAGCCTAACTTTTGCAAACGGCGTACGTTTTGGCCCCATAAGAACTTTTCAGAAATGCAGTGACCGTTTTGGATTGAACTCACCACTTCGTCATGACGTAAGAGGGATTTCGGCCATTTTTTAGAAGAACGAGCACAGTTATATTTGGAACGCTTGGATTGTCGGCACTCGAAGAATTGAACGTAACGTTTGCAAACGGCGTCCGTTTTGGCCCCATAAGTACTTTTTGGAAATGTAGCGACCTTTTTGGATTGAACTCACGACTTCATCATGATGTAATAGTGATTTCGGCCATTTTTCGAAAAAATGAGCACTTGCATATTTGGAACGCTTGGAGAGTCGGCGTACGAAGAATTGAGCGTAACTTTTTCACACGGTGTCCATTTTCGACCCATAAGTACTTTTTGAAAATGTAGCGACCGTTTTGGATTGAACTCACGACTTCATCATGACGTAAGAGTGATTTCAGCCATTTTTTGATAGAATGAGCACTTGCGTATTTGGAACGCTTGGAGAGTCGGCGTACAAAGAAATGATCGTGACTTTTGCACACGGTGTCCATTTTGGGCCCATAAGTACTTTTCGAAAATGTAGCGACCATTTTGGATTGAACTCACCACTTCGTCGTGACGTACGAGTGATTTCGGCCATTTTTTGATAGAATGAGCACCTGCATTTTTGGAACGCTCGGAGAGTCTGCGTACGAAGAATTGAGCGTAACTTTTGTAAACGGCGTCGGTTTTGGCCCCATAAGTACTTTTCAAAAATGTAGCGACCATTTTGGATTAAACTCACTGCTTCGTCGTGATGTATGAGGGATTTCGACCATTTTTTTGAAGAATCAGCACTTTTATATTTGGAATGCTTGGATTATCCACTTCGAATAATTGACCGTAACTTTTGCAAACGGCGTCCGTTTTGGCCCCATAAGTACTTTTTAGAAATGTAGCGACCGTTTTGGATTGAACTCATGACTTCATCGTGACGTAAGAGTGATTTCGGCCATTTTTCGGTAGAATGAGCACTTACATATTTGGAACGCTTTGAGAGTCGGCGTACGAAGAATTGAGCATAACTTTTGCACACGGTGTTCGTTTTCGGCCCATAAGTACTTTTCAGAAATGTAGCGACCATTTTGGATTAAACTCACTACTTTGTCGTGACGTATGAGGGATTTCGACCATTTTTTTGAAGAATCAGCACTTTTATATTTGGAACTCTTGGATTGTCGGCGTTCGAATAATTGAGCGTAACTTTTGCAAACGGCGTCCGTTTTGGCCCCATAAGTACTTTTTAGAAATGCAGCGACCGTTTTGGATTGAACTCATGACTTCACCGGGACGTACGAGGGATTTCGGCCATTTTTCGAAATAATAAGCACTTGCATATTTGGAACGCTTGGAGAGTCGTCGCATGAAGAATTGAGCGTAACTTTTGCACACGGTGTCCGTTTTGGGCCCATAAGTACTTTTTCGAAATGTAGCGACCGTTTTGGATTGAACTCACAACTTCGTCGTGATGTATGAGGGATTTTGGCCATTTTTTCGAAGAATGAGCACTTTTATATTTGGAACGCTTGGATTGTCGGCGTTCGAAGAATTGAGCGTAACTTTTGCAAACGGCGTACGTTTTGGCCCCATAAGTACTTTTCTGAAATGCAGTGACCGTTTTGGATTGAACTCACCACTTCGTCATGACGTATGAGGGATTTCGGCCATTTTTTAGAAGAATGAGCACATTTATATTTGGAACGCTTGGATCGTCGGCATTCGAAGAATTGAATGTAACTTTTGCAAACGGCGTCCGTTTTGGCCGCATAAGTACTTTTTGGAAATGTAGCGACCATTTTGGATTGAACTCACGACTTCATCATGATGTCAGAGTGACTTCGGCCATTTTTCGAAAGAATGAGCACTTGCATATTTGGAACGCTTGGAGAGTCGGCGTACGAAGAATTGAGCGTAACTTTTGCACACGGTGTCCATTTTCGGCCCATAAGTACTTTTTGAAAATGTAGCGATCGTTTTGGATTGGATTCACGACTTCATCGTGACGTAAGTGTGATTTTGGCCATTTTTTGATAGAATGAGCAATTGCATATTTGGAACGCTTGGAGAGTCGGCGTACGAAGAATTGAGTGTAACTTTTGCAAACGGCGATCGTTTTTGCCCCATAAGTACTTTTCAGAAATGTAGCAACGGTTTTGGATTGAACTCACGACTTCATCGTGACAAATGAGGGATTTCAGCCATTTTTAAAAAGAATGAGCACTTGCATATTTGGAACGCTTGGAGAGTCGGCGTTCGAAGAATTGAGCGTAACTTTTGCACACGGTATCTATTTTCGGCCTATAAGTACTTTTTCGAAATGTAGCAACCATTTTGGATTGAACTCACGACTTCATCGTGACGTATTAGTGATTTAGGCCATTTTTTGGAAGAATGAGCACTTTTATATTTTGAACGCTTGGATTGTCGGCATTCGAAGAATTGAGCGTAACTTTTGCAAATGGCGTCCGTTTTGGCCCCATAAGTACTTTTTGGAAATGTAGCGACCGTTTTGCATTGAACTCACGACTTCATCATGATGTAAGAGTGATTTTGGCCATTTTTCGAAAGAATGAGCACTTGCATATTTGGAACGCTAGGAGAGTCGGCGTACGAAGAATTGAGCGTAACTTTTGCACACGGTGTCCGTTTTCGGCCCATGAGTACTTTTTGAAAATGTAGCGACCGTTTTGGATTGAACTCACGACTTCATCATGATGTAAGAGTGATTTTCGCCATTTTTCGATAGAAGGAGCAGTTGCATATTTGAAACGCTTGGAGAGTCGGCGTTCGAAGAATTGAGTGTAATTTTTGCAAACGGTGTCCGTTTTGGGCCCATAAGTACTTTTTGAAAATGTAGCAACCATTTTTTGATTGAACTCAAAACTTCAATGTGACGTATGAGGGATTTTGGCCATTTTTCGAAAGAACGAGCCCTTGCAGATTTGGAGCGCATGGATTGTCGACGTTCGAAGAATTTAGCGTAACTTTTGAAAACAGCATCCGTTTCGGGCCCATAAGTACTTTTCAGAAATGTAGCGACCGTTTTGGATTGAACTCACGACTTCATCGTGACGTGTGAGGGATTTCGGTCATTTTTCGAAAGAATGAGCACTTGTATATTTGGAACGCTAGGAGAGTCGACGTACGAAGAATTGAGCGTAACTTTTGCACACGGTGTCCGTTTTGGGCCCATAAGTACTTTTTGGAAATGTAGCGACCATTTTGGATTGAACTCACGACTTCATCGTGACGTAAGTGTGATTTCGGCCATTTTTTGATAGAATGAGCACTTTCATATTTTGAACGCTTGGAGAGTCGACGTACGAAGAAATGTGCTTAACTTTTGCACACGGTGTCCGTTTTGAGCCCATAAGTACTTTTCAAAAATGTAGCGACTATTTTGGATTGAACTCACCACTTCGTCGTGACGTACGGGTGATTTCGGCCATTTTTCGATAGAATGAGCACTGGCATATTCGGAACGCTTGGAGAGTCGGCGTACGAAGAATTGAGCTTAACTTTTTCAAACGGCGTCCGTTTTGGCCCCATAAGTACTTTTCAGAAATGTTGCGACCGTTTTGGATTGAACTCACAACTTCGTCGTGACGTATGAGGGATTTCGGCCATTTTTCGAAAGAATGAGCACTTTTATATTTTGAACGCTTGGATTGTCGGCGTTCGAAGAATTGAGCGTAACTTTGGTAAACGGTGTCCGTTTTGGCCCCATAAGTACTTTTCAAAAATGTAGCGACCGTTTTGGATTGAACTCACAACTTCGTCATGACGTATGAGGAATTTCGACCATTTTTTGGAAAAATCAGCACTTTTATATTTGGAACGCTTGGATTGTCAGCGTTCGAATAATTGAGCGTAACTTTTGCAAATAGCGTCCGCTTTGGCCCCATAAGTACTTTTTAGAAATCTAGCGATCGTTTTGGATTGAACTCAGACTTCATCGTGACGTAAGAGTGATTTCGGCCTTTTTTCGAAAGAATGAGCCCTTGCATATTTGAAACGCTTGGAGAGTTGGCGTACGAACAATTGAGCGCAACTTTTGCACACGGTGCCCATTTTTGGCCCATAAGTACTTTTTGGAAATGTAGCGACCGAATCTTTGATTGAACTCACCACTTCGTCGTGACGTACGAGTGATTTCGGCCATTTTTCGATAGAATGAGCACTTGCATATTTGGAACGCTTGGAGAGTTGGCGTACGAAGAATTGAGCTTAACTTTTGCAAACGGCGTCCGTTTTGGCCCTATAAGTACTTTTCAGAAATGTAGCGACCGTTTTGGATTGAACACACAACATCGTCGTGACGTATGAGGGATTTCGGCAATTTTTCGAAAGAATGATCACTTTTATATTTGGAACGCTTGGATTGTCGGCGTTCGAAGAATTGAGCGTAACTTTTGCAAACGGCGTCCGTTTTGGCCCCATAAGTACTTTTTGGGAAAGTAGCGACCGTTTTGGATTGAACTCATGACTTCATCGTGAAGTACGAGTGATTTCAGCCATTTTTCGAAAGAATGAGCACTTACATATTTGGAACGCTTGGAGGGTCGACGTACGAAGAATTGACCGTAACTTTTGCACACGGTGTCCGTTCTCGGCCCATAAGTACTTTTTGGAAATGTAGCAACCGTTTTGGATTGAACTCTCGACTTCGTCGTGACGTATTAGTGATTTCGGCCATTTTTCGAAAGAATGAGCACTTTTACATTCGAAACGCTTGGATTGTCGGCGTTCGAAGAATTGAGCGTAACTTTTGCAAACGGCGTCCATTTTAGGCCCATAAGTACTTTTTAGAAATGTAGCAACCATTTTGTATTGAACTCACGACTTTATCGTGACGTATGAGGGATTTCGGCCATTTTTCCAAAGAATGAGTACTTGCATATTTGGAACGCTTGGGGAGTCGGCGTTTGAAGAGTTGAGCGTACTTTTGCACACGATGTCCATTTTCGATGCATAAGTACTTTTTGAAAATGTAGCAACCGTTTTGGATTGAACTCTCGACTTCGTTGTGATGTATTAGTGATTTCGACCATTTTTCGAAGGAATGAGCACTTTTACATTCGGAACGCTTGGATTGTCGGCGTTCGAAGAATTGAGCATAACTTTTGCAAACGGCGTCCGTTTTGGGCCCGTAAGTACTTTTCAGAAATGTAGCAATCGTTTTGGATTGAACTCACGACTTTATCGTGACGTACGAGGGATTTCAGCCATTTTTCGATAGAATGAGCACTTGCATATTTGGAACGCTTGGAGAATCAACATACGAAGAATTGAGCGTAACTTTTGCACACGGTGTCCGTTTTGGGCCCATAAGTACTTTTTGGAAATGTAGCGACCATTTTGGATTGAACTCATGACTTCATCGTGACGTACGAGTGATTTCGGCAATTTTTCGACGGAATGAGCACTTGCATATTTGGAACGCTTGGTGAGTCGGCGTTCGAAGAATTGAGCGTAACTTTTGCACACGGTGTCCATTTTCGGCCCATAAGTACTTTTTGAAAATGTAGCGACCGTTTTGGATTGAACTTACGACTTTGTCGTGACGTATAAGTGATTTCAGCCATTTTTCAAAAGAATGTGTACTTTTATATTTGGAACGCTTGGATTGTCGGCGTTCGAAGAATTGAGCGTAACTTTTGCAAACGGTGTCCATTTTGGGCCCATAAGTACTTTTTAGAAATGTAGCTACCGTTTTGTATTGAACGCACGACTTCATCGTGAAAAAATGAGGGATTTTGGCCATTTTTCGAAAGAATGAGCACTTGCATATTTGGAACGCTTGGAGGGTCGGCGTTTGAAGAATTGAGCGTAACTTTTGTACACGGTGTCCGTTTTCGGCCCATAAGTACTTTTGAAAATGTAGCAACCTTTTGGATTGAACTCTCGATTTCGTCGTGGCGTATGAGGGATTTTTACTATTTTTTTGAAGAATGAGCACTCTTATATTTGGAACGCTTGGATTGTCGGCGTTCGAAGAATTGAGCGTAACTTTTGCAAATGGCGTCCGTTTTGGCCCCATAAGTACTTTTTGGGAATGTAGCGACCGTTTTGGATTGAACTCATGACTTCATCGTGACGTACGAGTGATTTTAGCCATTTTTCGAAAGAATGAGCACTTGCATATTTGGAACGCTTGGTGAGTCGGCGTTCGAAGAATTGAGCGTAACTTTTGCACACGGTGTCCATTTTCGGCCCATAAGTACTTTTTGAAAATGTAGCGACCGTTTTGGATTGAACTTACGACTTTGTCGTGACGTATAAGTGATTTCAGCAATTTTTCAAAAGAATGTGCACTTTTATATTTGGGACGCTTGGATTGTCGACGTTCGAAGAATTGAGCGTAACTTTTGCAAACGGCGTCCATTTTGGGCCCATAAGTACTTTTTAGAAATGTAGCAACCGTTTTGTATTGAACTCACGAATTCATCGTGACGTATGAGGGATTTTGGCCATTTTTCGAAAGAATGAGCACTTGCATATTTGGAACGCTTGGAGGGTCGGCGTTCGAAGAATTGAGCGTAACTTTTCTACACGGTGTCCGTTTACGCCCCATAAGTACTTTTTGAAAATGTAGCAACCGTTTTGGATTGAACTCTTTACTTCATCGTGATGTACGAGTGATTTCAACCATTTTTCGAAAGAATGAGCACTTGCATATTTGGAGCGCTTGGAGAGTCGGCGTGCGAAGAATTGAGCGTAACTTTTGCACACGGTGACCATTTTCGGTCCATAAGTACTTTTTGGAAATGTAGCGACCGTTTTGGATTGAACTCAAGACCTTGTCGTGACGTATAAGTGATTTCAGCCATTTTTCGAAAGAATGTGCACTTTTATATTTGGAACGCTTGGATTGTTGGCGTTCGAAGAATTGAGCGTAACTTTTGCAAACGGCGTCCATTTTAGGCCCATAAGTACTTTTTAGAAATGTAGCAACCATTTTGTATTGAACTCACGACTTTATCGTGACGTATGAGGGATTTCGGCCATTTTTCCAAAGAATGAGTACTTGCATATTTGGAACGCTTGGGGAGTCGGCGTTTGAAGAGTTGAGCGTACTTTTGCACATGATGTCCGTTTTCGGTGCATAAGTACTTTTTGAAAATGTAGCAACCGTTTTGGATTGAACTCTCGACTTCGTTGTGATGTATTAGTGATTTCGACCATTTTTCGAAGGAATGAGCACTTTTACATTCGGAACGCTTGGATTGTCGGCGTTCGAAGAATTGAGCATAACTTTTGCAAACGGCGTCCGTTTTGGGCCCATAAGTACTTTTCAGAAATGTAGCAATCGTTTTGGATTGAACTCACGACTTTATCGTGACGTACGAGGGATTTCAGCCATTTTTCGATAGAATGAGCACTTGCATATTTGGAACGCTTGGAGAATCGACATACGAAGATTTGAGCGTAACTTTTGCACACGGTGTCCGTTTTGGGCCCATAAGTACTTTTTGGAAATGTAGCGACCGTTTTGGATTGAACTCATGACTTCATCGTGACGTACGAGTGATTTCGGCAATTTTTCGACGGAATGAGCACTTGCATATTTGGAACGCTTGGAGAGTCGACGTTCGAAGAATTGAGCGTAACTTTTGCACACGATGTCCATTTTCGGCCCATAAGTACTTTTTGAAAATGTAGCGACCATTTTAGATTGAACTTACGACTTTGTCGTGACGTATAAGTGATTTCAGCCATTTTTCAAAAGAATGTGTACTTTTATATTTGGAACGCTTGGATTGTCGGCGTTCGAAGAATTGAGCGTAACTTTTGCAAACGGTGTCCATTTTGGGCCCATAAGTACTTTTTAGAAATGTAGCTACCGTTTTGTATTGAACTCACGACTTCATCGTGAAAAAATGAGGGATTTTGGCCATTTTTCGAAAGAATGAGCACTTACATATTTGGAACGCTTGGAGGGTCGGCGTTTGAAGAATTGAGCGTAACTTTTGTACACGGTGTCCGTTTTCGGCCCATAAGTACTTTTGAAAATGTAGCAACCGTTTTGGATTGAACTCTCGACTTCGTCGTGGCGTATGAGGGATTTTGACTATTTTTTCGAAGAATGAGCACTCTTATATTTGGAACGCTTGGATTGTCGGCGTTCGAAGAATTGAGCGTAACTTTTGCAAATGGCGTCCGTTTTGGCCCCATAAGTACTTTTTGGGAATGTAGCGACCGTTTTGGATTGAACTCATGACTTCATCGTGAAGTATGAGTGATTTCAGCCATTTTTCAAAAGAATGAGCACTTGCATATTTGGAATGCTTGTAGAGTCGACGTACGAAGAATTGAGCGTAACTTTTGCACACGGTGTCCGTTTTCGGCCCATAAGTACTTTTTGGAAATGTAGCAACCGTTTTGGATTAAACTCTCAACTTCGTCGTGACGTATTACTGATTTCGGCCATTTTTCGAAAGAATGAGCACTTTTACATTCGGAACGCTTGGATTGTCGGCGTTCGAAGAATTGAGCGTAACTTTTGTAAACGGCGTCCGTTTTGGGCCCATAAGTACTTTTCAGAAATGTAGCAACCGTTTTGGAATGAACTCATGACTTTATCGTGACGTATGAGGGATTTCGGCCATTTTTCCAAAGAATGAGTACTTGCATTTTTGGAACGCTTGGGGAGTCGGCGTTCGAAGAGTTGAGCGTACTTTTGCACACGGTGTCCATTTTCAGCGCATAAGTACTTTTTGAAAATGGAGCAACCGTTTTGGATTGAACTCTCGACTTCGTCGTGACGTATTAGTGAATTCGACCATTTTTCGAAGGAATGAGCACTTTTACATTCGGAACGCTTGGATTGTCGGCGTTCGAGGAATTGAGCGTAACTTTTGCAAACGGCGTCCGTTTTGGGACCATAAGTACTTTTCAGAAATGTAGCAATCGTTTTGGATTGAACTCACGACTTTATCGTGACGTACGAGGGATTTCGGCCATTTTTCGAAAGAATGAGCACTTGCATATTTGGAACGCTTGGAGAATCGACGTACGAAGAATTGAGCGTAACTTTTGCACACGGTGTCCGTTTTGGGCCCATAAGTACTTTTTGAAAATGTAGCGACCGTTTTGGATTGAACTCATGACTTCATCGTGACGTACGATTGATTTCAGCCATTTTTCGAAGGAATGAGCACTTGCAAATTTGGAACGCTTGGAGAGTCGGCGTTCGAAGAATTAAGCGTAACTTTTGCACACGGTGTCCGTTTTGGGCCCATAAGTACTTTTTGGAAATATAGCGACCATTTTTGATTGAACTCACAACTTCGTCGTGACGTATGAGGGATTTTGATCATTTTTTCGAAGAATGAGCACTTTTATATTTGGAACGCTTGGATTGTCGGCGTTCGAAGAATTGAGCGTAACTTTTGCAAATGGCGTCCGTTTTGGCCCCATAAGTACTTTTTGGGAATGTAGCGACCGTTTTGGATTGAACTCATGACTTCATCGTGAAGTATGAGTGATTTTAGCCATTTTTCAGAAGAATGAGCACTTGCATATTTGGAATGCTTGAAGAGTTTACGTACGAAGAATTGAGCGTAACTTTTGCACACGGTGTCCGTTTTCGGCCCATAAGTACTTTTTGGAAATGTAGCAACCGTTTTGGATTAAACTCTCAACTTCGTCGTGACGTATTAGTGATTTCGGCCATTTTTCGAAAGAATGAGCACTTGCATATTTGGAATGTTTGAGAGCCGGCGTACGAAGAATTGAGCATAACTTTTGCACATGGTGTCCATTTTGGGCCCACAAGTACTTTTTGGAAATGTAGCGACCATTTTGGATTGAAGTGACAACTTCGTCGTGACTTATGAGGGATTTCAAACACTTTTTGGAAGAATGAGCACTTTTATATTTAGAACGCTTGGATTGTCGGCATTCGAAGAATTGAGCGTAACTTTTGCAAACGGCGTCCGTTTTGGCCTCATAAGTACTTTTTAGAAATGTAGTGACCGTTTTGGATTGAACTCACGACTTCATCATGACGTAAGAGTGATTTCGACCATTTTTCGAAAGAATGAGCACTTGCATATTTGGAATGCTTGGAGAGTCGACGTACGAAGAATTGAGCGTAACTTTTGCACA
>NW_019262577.1:0-1000 GCF_002742605.1 Olea europaea var. sylvestris | reverse complement strand
AAATTTACCAGGTTGATCGGAAATAAAAATCGCGTCGGACGCAATTTCGTCATTTTTCGCGACTGTGTCGTAATGGCCTAAAATTTGACTGGTTGATAGGAATTAAAAATCGCACCGGGGTCAATTTCGTCATTTTTCAAGACTGTGTCGAAATGGGTTAAAATTTGACTGGTAGATCGGAAACAAAAACCGCGCCTTGGCAATTTCGTCTTTTTTCGCGACTGTGTCGGAATCGGCTTAAATTTGGCAGGTTGACCGGAAATAAAAATCACGCCGGGGGCAATTTCGTCATTTTTCGCGACTGTGTCGAAATGGGCTAAAATTTGACTGGTTGATTGGAAACAAAAATCGCGCCGGGGGCAATTTCGTCATTTTACGCGAACGTGTCGGATTGGGCTTAAATTTGGCAGGTTGATTGGAAATTAAAATCGCGCCGGGGGTAATTCCTTCATTTTTCGCGACTGTGTCGAAATGGGCTAAAATTTGGCTGGTTGATCGGAAATAAAAATCGCGCCGAGGGCAATTTCGTCATTTTTCGCGCCTGTGTCGAAATTGGCTAAAATTTGACAGCTTGATCGGAAACAAAAATCGAGTCGGGCGTAATTTCGTCATTTTTCGCGCCTGTGTCGAAATTGGCTAAAATTTGACAGCTTGATCGGAAACAAAAATCGAGTCGGGCGTAATTTCGTCATTTTTCGCGCCTGTGTCGAAATTGGCTAAAATTTGACAGCTTGATCGGAAACAAAAATCGAGTCGGGCGTAATTTCGTCATTTTTCGCGACTGTGTAGGTATGGGCTTAAATTTGGCAGGTTGATCGGAAGTAAAAATCTCGCCGAGCGCAATTTCGTCATTTTTCGCGACTGTGTCGAAATGGCCTCAAATTTGACTGGTTGATCGGAAATAAAAATCGCGCCGAGGTCAATTTCGTCGTTTTTCAAGACTGTGTCGAAATGCGCTAAAATTTGACTAGTAGATCGGGAACAAAAATCGCGCCGTGGC
>NW_019262576.1:809-1000 GCF_002742605.1 Olea europaea var. sylvestris | reverse complement strand
TCGGAATGGTCTCAAATTTGACAGGTCGATCGAGAACAAAAATCCCGCCGGGGGCAATTTCGTCATTTTTCGCGACTGTGTCGGAATTGGCTAAAATTTTACTGGTCGATCGGAAACAAAAATCGCGCCGGGGGCAATTTCGACATTTTTCGCGACTGTGTCGGAATGGTCTAAAATCTGACTGGTTGATC
>NW_019262576.1:0-283 GCF_002742605.1 Olea europaea var. sylvestris | reverse complement strand
GCGCCGGGGGCAATTTCGTCATTTTTCGCGACGGTGTCGGAATGAGCTAAAATTTGACAGGTTGATCAAAAACAATAACTGCGCCAGGGGCAACTTCGTCATTTTTTACGATGGTGTCGGAATGGTCTAAAATTTGACTGGTTGATCGGAAACAAAAATCGAGCCAGGGGCAATTTAGTCATTTCTCGCGAATATGTCTTAATGTGCTGAAATTTGGCAGGTTGATCGGAAATAAGAATCGCGCCGGGGGCAATTTCGTCTTTTTTCGCGACTGTGTCGGAAT
>NW_019262575.1:791-1000 GCF_002742605.1 Olea europaea var. sylvestris | reverse complement strand
CGAATTTTGTTCCCGATCAACCAGTCAAATTTCAGTCCATTCCAACACAGTCACGAAAAATGACGAAATTGCCCCCGGCGCGACTTTTGTATCCGATCAACCTGTCAAATTTGAGCCCATTCCGGCACTGTCGGGAAAAATGACGAAATTGCCCCTGGCGCGATTTTTATTTCCGATCAAACTGCCAAATTTCAGCCAATTCCGACACA
>NW_019262575.1:0-275 GCF_002742605.1 Olea europaea var. sylvestris | reverse complement strand
CACCTTCGTGAAAATGACGAAATTGCCCCTGGCGTGGTTTTTTTTTCCGATCAACCTGTCAAATTTAAGCCCATTCCGACATCATCACGAAAAATGACGAAATAGTTTCAGCCAATTCCGACACAGTCGAGAAAAATGACGAAATTGCCCCCGGCGCGATTTTTGTTTCAGATCAACCAGTCAAATTTAAGTCAATTCCGACACAGTCGCGAAAAATGACGAAATTACAACCGGCGCGATTTTTGTTCCCGATCAACCAGTCAAATTTCAGCCCA
>NW_019262574.1:0-1000 GCF_002742605.1 Olea europaea var. sylvestris | reverse complement strand
TTACCTAGCTTGGTTCTCAGTATCTTCTGGAATGTTGAACAAGAACTGAGGCAAAGATGCTATCCTAGGGAGATTAAGCAGCAGTTCTCCAACTGAGTCCTCCCTAGTCATTGATGCTGGCGGCTTGTAACCAGAGGTATCATTGGACTCATCCATGGGGATAGGTTCATTTTCTGTAGTTGATGCACCAAACTTGTCATCTGTTCTCTTTTCTGGTAAAGACGCATCAGGACAGTTTCCGTTTTTGATTTGCAAGTTTGGACCTGCTGTAGTATCTTTCTGAAGAAGGCAGCAAAGAGAATTGACCCTCGACATGAGAGACTTCTCATCTGAGTTGGGCATGTGTTGGATGTCGCTGTTGCTGAACAAGCACTGCTTGATGTCATCCACAACTTTAAGGCTTTGCCATTCCTCACTCGAGAGATTTTGATAGTTAGAGGTTTTCTGCTCGGATATCCGATGCTCAAGATAGCTCACCAAATCACTCATTGACATAGAGGAGAGGAGACCCGGCGCCCTGATCTGATCCCAGTTGCTGAGCACCTTTAGTTGCTCCATCCCGCCAGTTTTAATATCTTCAATGGTCAGCATTTCCCTGGCTGCATATAATAGTAAAAGTAGTTTCATAATATTAGATAAAAGAAGACAAGAATCTATATACAAATAAATAGCAAACAAATCCAATTGATGATAATTCTCGAGGCAAGACAATGAGCAACTCAATTCATCATAATTTACTAATATTTTCTATCACCATGTAGAGCCCGTGCAATAATTGAGTTTAATGTAGTTTACAACCCTGACGAGAACTGGTGAACAAGTATGAGCAAAAAATGAAGATGCATAGGTCCATTTTTCAGTATTTCTTGGCTAGAAACTGTGGGGACAAACAAACACCTAGGACATCGGAAAAATCTTCTCTAGCATGGAAGATAGGAGAGGAGAAAAGGAGTAGTCAGGAATATATATTTGCTCATCCTCAAATATATATATATATATA
>NW_019262573.1:0-1000 GCF_002742605.1 Olea europaea var. sylvestris | reverse complement strand
GATATTTTGAACCATCAGCGGAGCATCAAAGTCGATTGAATCTGAACATGAAAGAAGTGGGGAGAGCCAAGATAGTAATGTGGCTTGATACGGGCATTATTTATCAAATTTCATATAGTGCATGGATGAGCCCCGTTCAAGTGGTGCCAAAGAAAGGAGGTGCTACAGTTTTGGAAAATGAGGATAAAGAGCTTATACCTATTAGACCCGTGACCGGTTGGAGGTATGCATAGACTACCGCAAGCTTAACAAGGCTACGAGGAAGGATCACTTTCCTCTTTATTTTATTGATCAAATGTTTGAGTGGTTAGCGGGGTATTATCATTATTGTTTTTTGGATGGGTATTCGGGCTATAATCAAATTTCTATTGCACCGGAGGATTATGAGAAAACTACCTTTACATGCCCATAAGGTACATTTTTATATAGAAGGATGCCCTTTCGTCTTTGCGCATCCTGCTACTTTCCAAAGGTGCATAATGGCTATCTTCTCCAATGTGGTGGAGAAATGTGTTGAGGTCTTTATGGATGATTTCTTGGTGTTTGGGGCCTCATTTGACGGAAGCTTGAGCAATTTGGAGATGGTGTTAAAGAGATTTAAGGAGACCAATTTAGTACTTAATTTGGAAAAATGTCATTTCATGATCCAAGAAGGCATAGTTCTTGGCTATCAGATTTCACATAAAGGAATCAAGGTTGATAAGGTAAAAATTCAAGTCATTGGAAAGTTACCCCCACCAACCTAGGTGAAGGCGATAAGCAGTTTTTTGGGACATGCCGGATACTATAGGAGATTTATCAAGGATTTCTCAAAGATCACAAAGCCACTTTGCTCCATACTAGAAAAGAACATTACCTTTGGTTTCTTCGAAGAGTGTCTCCATGCTTTTAACACTCTTAAAGAGAAACTCATCATGGGTTCTATCATTTTAGCTCCAGATTGGAATCGTCCATTTGAGCTTATGTGCTATGTGAGTGATTATGTCATTGGAGCTGTTTT
>NW_019262572.1:0-24163 GCF_002742605.1 Olea europaea var. sylvestris | reverse complement strand
GCCAAATTTCAGCCCATTCTGACACAGTCGCGAAAAATGACTATATTGCCCCCGGCGCGATTTTTGTTTCCGATCAACCTGTCAAATCTTAGCACATTCCGACACCGTCGCGAAAAATGACGAAGTTACCCCCGGTACGGTTTTTGTTCACGATCAACCTGTCAAAGTTGAGCCCATTCCGACACCATTGCAAAAAATGACGAAATTGCCCCCGGCGCGATTTTTGTTTCCGATCAACCTGTCAAATTTTAGTCCATTCCGACATAGTCGCGGAAAATGACGAAATTGCCCCCGACGCGGTCTTTGTTTCCTATCAACCAGTCAAATTTTAGCCAATTCCGACACAGTCGTGAAAAATGACGAAATTGCCCCCGGCGCGATTTTTATTTCCGATCAACCTGCCAAATTTCAGCCCATTCCGTCACAGTCGCTAAAAATGACGAAATTGCCCCAGGCGTAGTTTTTGTTTTCGATCAAACTGTCAAATTTTAGCAAATTCCAACACCGTCGCGAAAAATGACGAAATTGCCCCCGGCGCGGTTTTTGTTACCGTTCAACCTGTTAAAGTTGAGCCCATTCCGACAACCTTGCAAAAAATGACGAAATTGGCCCGACGCCCTTTTTGGTTCCGATCAACCTGTCAAATTTTAGCCCATTCCGACACCGTCACGAAAAATGACGAAATTGCCCCCGGCGTGATTTTTGTTTCCGATCAACCTGTCAAATTTTAGCCCATTTCGACACAGTCGCGAAAAATGATTAATTTGCCCTTGGCGCGGTTTTTATTTCCGATCAACCAGTCAAATTTTAGCCAATTCCGACACAGTCGTGAAAAATGACGAAATTGCCCGCGGCGCGATTTATATTTCCGATCAACCTGCCAAATTTCAGCCCATTCCGACAGAGTCGCGAAAAATGACGAAATTGCCCCAGGCGTGGTTTTTGTTTCCGATCAACCTGTCAAATTTTAGCCAATTCCGACACAGCCGTGAAAAATGACGAAATTGCCCCCGGCGCGATTTTTGTTTCCGATCAACCTGTCAAATTTTAGCCCATTCCCACACCGTCGCGAAAAATGTCTAAATTGCCCCCATTCCGATTTTTGTTTCCGATCAACCTGTCTAATTTTGGCCAATTCCGACACTAGTGCGAAAAATGACGAAATTGCCCCCGGCGTGATTTTTGTTCCCGATCAACTTGTCAAATTTGAGCCCATTCCGACACCATTGCAAAAAATGGAGAAATTGCCCCCGGCGCGGTTTTTGTTTCCGATCAACCTGTCAAATTTTAGCCCATTCCGACACAGTTGCGAAAAATGACGAAATTGCCCCTCGCGCAATTTTTGTTTTCGATCAACCAGTCAAATTTTAGCCAATTCCGACACAGTCGTGAAAACAAAACGGACACCGTATGCAAAAGTTACACTCAGTTCTTCGATAGCAGACAATCCAAGCATTCCAAATAAGCAAGGAAAAATGACGAAATTGCCCTTGGCGCGATTTTTGTTTCCGATCAACCTGTCAAATTTTAGCCCATTCCGACACAGTTGCGAAAAATGACGAAATTGCCCCTCGCGCAATTTTTGGTTTCGATCAACCAGTCAAATTTTAGCCAATTCCGACACAGTCGTGAAAAATGACGAAATTACCCACGGCGTGATTTTTATTTCCGATCAACCTGCCAAATTTCAGCCCATTCCGACACAGTCGCGAAAAATAACGAAATTGCCGCAGGCGCGATTTTTGTTTCTGATCGACCATTCAAATTTTAGCCCATTTCGACACCGTTGTGAAAAATGACGAAATTACCCCCTGATCGGTTTTTGTTCCCGATCAACCTGTCAAATTTGAGCCCATTCCGACACCATCACAAAAAATGATGAAATTACCACTAGCGGGATTTTCGTTCCCGATCAGCTAGTCAAATTTGAGCCCATTCCGGCACCGTCGTAAAAAATGACGAAATTGCCCCCGGCGCGGTTTTTGTTCCCGATGAACCTGTCAAAGTTGAGCCCATTCCGACACCATTATAAAAAATGACGAAATTGGCCCGACGCCGTTTTTGGTTCCGATCAACCTGTCAAATTTTAGCCCATTCCGACACCGTCGCGAAAAATGACGAAATTGCCCCCGGCGTGATTTTTGTTTCCGATCAACCTGTCAAATTTTAGCCCATTCCGACACAGTCGCGAAAAATGATGAATTTGCCCTTGGCGCGGTTTTTATTTCCCATCAACCAGTAAAATTTTAGCCAATTCCGACACAGTCGGGAAAAACGACGAAATTACCCGCGGCGCGATTTTTATTTCCGATCAACCCGCCAAATTTCAGCCCATTCCGACACAGTCGCGAAAAATGACGAAATTGCCTCCGACGCGATTTTTGTTTCCGATCACCCTGTCAAATGTTAGCCCATTCTGACACAGTCGCGAAAAATGACGAAATTGCCCTTGGCGCGATTTTTGTTTCCGATCAACCAGTAAAATTTTAGCCAATTCCGACACAGTCGTGAAAAATGACGAAATTACCCACGGCGTGATTTTTATTTCCGATCAGCCTGCCAAATTTCAGCCCATTCCGACACAGTCGTGAAAAATGACGAAATTACCCACGGCGTGATTTTTATTTCCGATCAGCCTGCCAAATTTCAGCCCATTCCGACACAGTCGTGAAAAATGACGAAATTTCCCCAGGCGCGGTTTTTGTTTCTGATCAACCTGTCAATTATTAGCCCATTCCGGCACCGTCGTGAAAAATGACGAAACTGCCCCCTAAGCGATTTTTGTTCCCGATCAACCTGTCAAATTTGAGCCCATTCCGACACCATCGCAAAAAATGACGAAATTGCCCCCGGCGGGATTTTTGTTCCCGATCAGCCAGTCAAATTTGAGCCCATTTCGGCACCGTCACAAAAAATGACGAAATTGCCCTCGGCGCGGTTTTTGTTCCCGATCAACGTGTCAAAGTTGAGCCCATTCCGATACCATTGCAAAAAATGACGAAATTGCCCGCGGCGCGATTTTTATTTCCGATCAACCTGCTAAATTTCAGCCCATTCCGACACAATAGCGAAAAATGACGAAATTACCCCCAACGAGATTTTTGTTTCCGACCACCCTATCAAATTTTAGCCCATTCCGACACCGTCGCGAAAAATGACGAAATTGCCCTTGGCACGATTTTTGTTTCCGAACAACCTGTCCAATTTTAGCCAATTTCGACACAGTCGTGAAAAATGACGAAATTGCCCCCGGCGCGATTTTTGTTCCCAATCACCCTGTCAAATTTGTGCCCATTCCGACAACACTGCAAAAAATGACGAAATTGCCCCCAACGCCGCTTTTGTTTCCGATCAACCTGTCAAATTTTAGCCGATTCCGACACAGTCGCGAAAAATGACGAAATTGCCCTTGGTGCGATTTTTGTTTCCGATCAATCAGTCAAATTTTAGCCAATTCCGACACAGTCGTGAAAAATGACGAAATTACACACGGCGTGATTTTTAATTCCGATTAGCCTGCCAAATTTCAGCCAATTCCGACACAGTCACGAAAAATGACGAAATTGCCCCAGGCTCGGTTTATGTTTCTAATCAACCTGTCAAATTTGAGCCCGTTCCGACACCATCGCAAAAAATGACGAAATTGCCCCCGGCGGGATTTTCGTTCCCGATCAGCCAGTCAAATTTGAGCCCATTCCAGCACCGTCGCAAAAACTGATGAAATTGCCCCCGCCGCGGTTTTTGTTCCCGATCAACCGGTCAAAGTTGAGCCCATTCCGACATCATTGCAAAAAAATGACAAAATTGCCCGCGACGCGATTTTTATTTCCAATCAACCTGCCAAATTTAAGCCCATTTCGACACAGTCGCGAAAAATGATGAAATTCCCCTTGGCGCGGTTTTTATTTCCGATCAACCAGTCAAATTTTAGCCAATTCCGACAGTCGTGAAAAATGACAAAATTGCCCGCGGCACTATTTTTATTTCCGATCAACCTGACAAATTTCAGCCCATTCTGACACAGTCGCGAAAAATGACGAAATTGCCGCAGACGTGTTTTTTTTCCGATCAACCTGTCAAATTTTAGCCCATTTCGACACCGTCGCGAAAAATTACGAAATTGCCCCCGGCGCGATTTTTGTTCCCGATCAACCTGTCAAAGTTGAGCCCATTCCGACACCATTGCAAAAAATGACGAAATTGGCCCGACGCCGTTTTTGGTTCCAATCAACTTGTCAAATTTTAGCCCATTCCGACACAGTCGTGAAAAATGACGAAATTGCCCCCGGCGTGATTTTTGTTTCCGATCAACCTATCAAATTTTAGCACATTCCGACACAGTCACGAAAAATGATGAATTTGCCCTTGGCGCGATTTTTATTTCCCATCAACGAGTCAAATTTTAGCCAATTCCGACACAGTCGCGAAAAATGACGAAATTGTCCCCGGCCCGATTTTTGTTCCCGATCACCCTGTCAAATTTGTGCCCATTCCGACAACACTGCAAAAAATGACGAAATTGCCCCCGGCGCCGCTTTTGTTTCCGATCAACCTGTCAAATTTTAGCCGATTCCGACACAGTCGCGAAAAATGACGAAATTGCCCCCGGCACGATTTTTGTTTCCGAACAACCTGTCCAATTTTAGCCAATTCCGACACAGTCTCGAAAGATGACGAAATTGCCCCCGGCGCGATTTTTGTTCCCGATCACCCTGTCAAATTTGTGCCCATTCCGACAACACTGCAAAAAATGACGAAATTGCCCCCGGCGCCGCTTTTGTTTCCGATCAACCTGTCAAATTTTAGCCGATTCCGTCACAGTCGCGAAAAATGACGAAATTGCCCTTGGTGCGATTTTTGTTTCCGATCAACCAGTCAAATTTTAGCCAATTCCGACACAGTCGTGAAAAATGACGAAGTTACCCACGGCGTGATTTTTAATTCCGATCAGCCTGCCAAATTTCAGCCAATTCCGACACAGTCACGAAAAATGACGAAATTGCCCCAGGCGCGATTTTTGTTTCTGATCAACCTGTCAAATTTGAGCCCGTTCCGACACCATCGCAAAAAATGATGAAATTGCCCCCGGCCGAATTTTCGTTCCCGAACAGCCAGTCAAATTTGAGCCCATTCCGGCACCGTCGCAAAAACTGATGAAATTGCCCCCGCCGCAGTTTTTGTTCCCGATCAACCTGTCAAAGTTGAGTCCATTCCGACACCACTGCAAAAAATGACAAAATTGCCCGCGGCGCGATTTTTATTTCCGATCAACCTGCCAAATTTAAGCCATTCCGACACAGACGCGAAAAATGATGAAATTGCCCTTGGCGTGGTTTTTATTTCCGAGCAACCAGTCAAATTTTAGACAATTCCGACAGTCGTGAAAAATGACGAAATTGCCCGCGGCGCGATTTTTATTTCCGATCAACCTGCCAAATTTCAGCCCATTCTGACACAGTCGCGAAAAATGACGAAATTACCGCAGGCGTGTTTTTGTTTCCGATCAACCTGTCAAATTTTAGCCACTTCCGACACCGTCGCGAAAAATTACGAAATTGACCCCGGCGCGATTTTTGTTCCCGATCAACCTGTCAAAGTTGAGCCCATTCCGACACCATTGCAAAAAATGACGAAATTGGCCCGACGCCGTTTTTGGTTCCGATCAACCTGTCAAATTTTAGCCCATTCCGACACAGTCGCGAAAAATGACGAAATTGCCCCCGGCGTGATTTTTGTTTCAGATCAACCTGTCAAATTTTAGCCCATTCCGACACAGTCGCGAAAAATGATGAATATGCCCTTGTCGCGATTTTTATTTCCAATCAACGAGTCAAATTTTAGCCAATTCCGACACAGTCGTGAAAAATGACGAAATTGCCCGCGGCACAATTTTTATTTCCGTTCAACCTGCCAAATTTCAGCCAATTCCGACAAAGTCGCCAAAAATGACGAAATTGTCCCCGGCCCGATTTTTGTTCCCAATCACCCTATCAAATTTGTGCCCATTCCGACAACACTGCAAAAAATGACGAAATTGTCCCCGGCGCCGCTTTTGTTTCCGATCAACCTGTCAAATTTTAGCCAATTCCGACACAGTCGCAAAAAATGACGAAATTGCCCCCGGCGCGATTTTTGTTTCCGATCAACCTGTCAAATTTTAGCCAATTCCGACACAGTCGCAAAAAATGACGAAATTGCCCCCGGCGCGATTTTTGTTCCCGATCACCCTGTAGAATTTGTGCCCATTCGGACACCACTGCAAAAAATGACGAAATTGCCCCCGGTGCCGTTTTTGTTTCCGAACAACCTTTCAAATTTTGGCCCATTCCGACACAGTAGCGAAAAATGATGAAATTGCCCTTGGCGCGATTTTTGTTTTCGATCAACCAATCAAATTTTAGCCAATTCCGAAACAGTCGTGAAAAAAGACGAAATTAACCACGGCGTGATTTTTATTTCCGATCAACCTGTCAAATTTCAGCCCATTCCGGCATAGTCGCGAAAAATGACGAAATTGCCGCAGGCGTGGTTTTTGTTTACGATCAACCTGTCAAATTTTTGCCCATTCCGACACCGTCGCGAAAAATTACGAAATTGCCCCGGCGCGATTTTTGTTCTCGATCAACCTGTCAAATTTGAGGCCATTCCGACACCATTGCATAAAATGACAAAATTGCCCGCGGCGCGATTTTTATTTCCGATCAACCTGCCAAATTTAAGCCCATTCCGACACAGTCGCGAAAAATGATGAAATTGCCCTTGGCGCGGTTTTTATTACCGATCAACCAGTCAAATTTTAGCCAATTCCGACAGTCAAGAAAAATTACGACATTGCCCTCGGCGCGGTTTTTTTCCCGATCAACCTGTCAAAGTTGAGCCCATCCGACACCATTGCAAAAAATGACGAAATTGGCCCGACGCCGTTTTTGGTTCCGATCAACCTGTCAAATTTTAGCCCATTCCGACACCGTCGCGAAAAATGACGAAATTGCCCTCGGCGTGATAATTGTTTCCGATCAACCTATCAAATTTTAGCCCATCCCGACACAGTCGCGAAAAATGAAGGATTTGCCCTTGGCGCGGTTTTTATTTCCCATCAACCAGTAAAATTTTAGCCAATTCCGACACAGTCGTGAAAAATGACGAAATTGCCCGCGGCGCGATTTTTATTTCCGATCAACCTGCCAAATTTCAGCCCATTCCGATACAGTCGCGGAAAATGACGAAATTGCCCACGACGCGATTTTTGTTTCCAATCACCCTGTCAAATTCTAGCCCATTCCGACAACGTCGCGAAAAATGACGAAATTTCCCCTGGCGCGATTTTTGTTTCCGAGCAACCTGTCCAATTTTAGCCAATTCCGACACAGTCGCTAAAAATGACGAAATTGCCCCCGGCGCGATTTTTGTTCCCAATCACCCTGTCAAATTTGTGCCCATTCCGACAACACTGCAAAAAATGACGAAATTGCCCCCGGCGCCGCTTTTGTTTCCGATCAACCTGTCAAATTTTAGCCCATTCCTACACAGTCGCGAAAAATGACGAAATTACCCTTGGCGCGGTTTTTGTTTCCGATCAACCAGTCAAATTTTTGCCAATTCCGACACAGTCGTGAAAAATGACGAAATTACCCACGGTGTGATTTTTATTTCCCATCAGCCTGCCAAATTTCGGCCCATTCCGACACAGTCGCGAAAAATGACGAAATTACCCTTGGCGCGGTTTTTGTTTCCGATCAATTGTCAAATTTTAGCCCATTCCGACTCAGTCGCGTAAAATGACGAAATTGCCCCAGGCGCGATTTTTGTTTCTGATCAACCTGTCAAATTTTAGCCCATTCCGACACCGTCGTGAAAAATGACGGAACTGTCCCCTGCGCGATTTTTGTTCCCAATCAACCTGTCAAATTTGAGCCCATTCCGACACCATCGCAAAAAATGACGAAATTGCTCCTGACGCAGTTTTTGTTCCCGATCAAACTGTCAAAGTGGAGCCCATTCCGACACCATTACAAAAAATGACGAAATTGGCCTGGCGGGGTTTTTGTTTCTGATCAACCTGTCTAATTTACGCCCATTTAGACACAGTCGCGAAAAATGATGAAATTGCCCTTGGCGCGGTTTTTATTTCCGATCAACCAGTCATATTTTAACCAATTCCGACATAGTCGTGAAAAATGACGAAATTGCCCGCGACGCGATTTTTATTTCCGATCAACCAACCAAATTTCAGCCCATCCCGACACAGTCGCAAAAAATGACGAAATTGCCGCAGGAGTGGCTTTTGTTTCCGATCAACCTGTCAAATTTTAGCCAATTCCGACACCGTCCGGAAAAATTACGAAATTGTCCCCGGCGCGGTTTTTGTTCCCGATCAACCTGTCAAAGTTGAGCCCATTCCGACACCATTGCAAAAAATGACGAAATTGACCCGACGCCGTTTTTGGTTCCGATCAACCTGTCAAATTTTAGCCCATTCTGACACCGTCGTGAAAAATGACGAAATTGCCCCCGGCGTGATTTTTGTTTCCGGTCAACCGTCAAATTTTAGCCCATTCCGACACAGTCGCGAAAAATGATGAATTTACCCTTGGCGTGGTTTTTATTTCCCATCAACCAGTAAAATTTTAGCCAATTCCGACACAGTCGTGAAAAATGACGAAATTGCCCGCGGCGTGATTTTTATTTCCGATCAACCTGCTAAATTTCAGCCCATTCCGACACAGCCGCGGAGAATGACGAAATTGCCCCCGACGCGATTTTTGTTTCCAATCACCCTGTCAAATTTTAGCCCATTCCGACACCGTCGCGAAAAATGACCAAATTGCCCCCGGCGCGATTTTTGTTCCCAATCAACCTGTCAAAGTTGAACCCATTCCGACACCATTGCAAAAAATGACGAAATTGGCCCAACGCCGTTTTTGTTTCCGACACAATCGCGAAACAAATTTTAGCCCATTCCGACACAGTCGCGAAAAATGATGAATTTGCCCTTGGCGCGGTTTTTATTTCCCATCTACCAGTCAAATTTTAGCCAATCTCGACACAGTCATGAAAAATGACGAAATCGCCCGCGGCGCGATTTTTTTTCCTATCAACCTGCCAAATTTCAGCCCATTCCGACACAGTCGCGAAAAATGACGTAATTGCCGCAGGCGCGATTTTTGTTTCCGATCACCCTGTCAAATTTTGTCCCATTCCGACACAGTCGCGAAAAATGACGAAATTGCCCCCGGCGCGATTTTTTTTTTCCGAACAACATGTCCAATTTTAGCCAATTCCGACACAGTCGCGAAAAATGACGAAATTGCCACCGACGCGATTTTTGCTCCCGATCACCCTGTCAAATTTGTGCCCATTCCGACAACACTGCAAAAAATGACGAAATTGCCCCCGGCGCCGCTTTTGTTTCCGATCAACCTGTCAAATTTTAGCCCATTCCGAGACAGTCGCGAAAAATGACGAAATTGCCCTCGGTGCGATTTCTGTTCCCGATCACCCTGTGAAATTTGAGCCAATTCCGACACCATTGCAAAAAATGACGAAATTGCCCCCGATGCAGTTTTAATTTCCGATTTTCCGGTCAAATTTTAGCCCATTCCGATGCCGTCGCGAAAAATGACTAAATTGCCCCCGGTGCGATTTTTGTTTCCGATCAAACTGTCAAATTTTAACCAATTCCGACACAGTCGCGAAAAATGACGAAATTGCCCCCGGCGCAATTTTTGTTCCCGATCACCCTGTCGAATTTGTGCCCAATCGGACACCATTGCAAAAAATGACGAAATTGCCCCCGGTGCCGTTTTTGTTTCCGACCAACCTGTCAAATTTTAGCCCATTCCGACACAGTCGCGAAAAATGATGAAATTGCCCTTGGCGCGGTTTTTGTTTCCGATCAACCAGTCAAATTTTAGCCAATTTCGAAACAGTCGTGAAAAATGTCGAAATTAACCACGGCGTGATTTTTATTTCCGATCAACCTGCCAAATTTCAGCCCATTCCGACACAGTCGTGAAAAGTGACGAAATTGCCGCAGGCGTGGTTTTTGTTTCCGATCAACCTGTCAAATTTTAGCTCATTCCGACACCGTCGCGAAAAATTACGAAATTGCCCCCGGCGCGGTTTTTGTTCCCGATCAACCTGTCAAAGTTGAGCCCATTCCGACACCATTGCAAAAAAAGACAAAATTGCCCGCGGCGCGATTTTTATTTCCGATCAACCTGCCAAATTTAAGCCCATTCCGACACAGTCGCGAAAAATGATGAAATTGCCCTTGGCGCGATTTTTATTTCCGATCAACTAGTCAAATTTTAGCTAATTCCGACAGTCGTGAAAAATGACGAAATTGCCCGCGGCGCGATTTTTATTTCCGACCAACCTGCCAAATTTCAGCCCATTCTGACACAGTCGCGAAAAATGACGAAATTGCCGCAGGCGTGTTTTTGTTTCCGATCAACCTGTCAAATTTTAGCCACTTCCGACACCGTCGCGAAAAATTACGAAATTGCCCCCGGCGCGATTTTTTTTCCCGATCAACCTGTCAAAGTTGAGCCCATTCCGACACCATTGCAAAAAATGACGAAATTGGCCCGACGCCGTTTTTGTTTCCGATCAACCTGCCAAATTTAAGCCCATTCCGACACAGTCGCGAAAAATGATGAAATTGCCCTTGGCTCGATTTTTATTTTCGATCAACCAGTCAAATTTTAGCCAATTCCGACACAGTCGTGAAAAATGACGAAATTGCCCGTGGCGCGATTTTTATTTCCGATCAACCTGCCAAATTTCAGCCCATTCCGACACCGTCGCGAAAAATTACGAAATTACCCCCGACGCGACTTTTGTTCCCGATCAACCTGTCAAAGTTGAGCCCATTCCGACACCATTGCAAAAAATGACGAAATTGACCCGACGTCGTTTTTGGTTCCGATCAACCTGTCAAATTTTAGCCCATTCCGACACCGTCGTGAAAAATGACGAAACTGCCCCCTACGCGGTTTTTGTTCCCGATCAACCTGTCAAATTTGAGCCCATTCCGACACCATTGCAAAAAATGACGAAATTACCCTCGGCACGATTTTTGTTCCCGATCAGCCAGTCAAATTTGAGCCCATTCCGGCACCGACGTAAAAAATGACGAAATTGCCCCCGGCGCGATTTTTGTTCCCGATCAACCTGTCAAATTTGAGCCCATTCCGGCACCGACGTAAAAAATGACGAAATTGCCCCCGGCGCGATTTTTGTTCCCGATCAACCTGTCAAAGTGGAGCCAATTCCGACACCATTGCAAAAAATGACGAAATTGGCCTAGCGGGGTTTTTGTTTCCGATCAACCTGTCAAATTTAAGCCCATTCAGACACAGTCGCGAAAAATGATGAAATTGCCCTTGCCGCGGTTTTTATTTCCGATCAACTAGTCAAATTTTAACCAATTCCGACATAGTCGTGAAAAATGACGAAATTGCACACGGCGCGATTTTTATTTCCGATCAACCTACCAAATTTCAGCCCATCCCGACACAGTCGCTAAAAATGACGAAATTGCCGCAGGTGTGGTTTTTGTTTCCGATCAACCTGTCCAATTTTAGCCAATTCCGACACCGTCGCGAAAAATTACGAAATTGCCCCGGCGCGATTTTTGTTCCCGATCAGCCTGTCAAAGTTGAGCCCATTCCGACACCATTGCAAAAAATGACGAAATTGCCCTCGGCCCGATTTTTGTTCCCGATCAACCTGTCAAAGTTGAGCCCATTCCGACACCTTTGCAAAAAATGACGAAATTGACCCGACGCCGTTTTTATTTCCGATCAACCTGTCATATTTTAGCCCATTCCGACACAGTCGCGAAAAATGATGAATTTGCCCTTGGCGCGGTTTTTATTTCCCATCAACCAGTCAAATTTTAGCCAATCTCGACACAGTCATGAAAAATGACGAAATCGCCCGCGGCGCCATTTTTTTTCCTATCAACCGGCCAAATTTCAGCCCATTCCGACACAGTCCGGAAAATGCCAAAATTGCCCACGACGCGATTTTTGTATCCGATCACCCTGTCAAATTTTGTCCCATTCCGACACCGTCGCGAAAAATGACGAAATTGCCCACGGCGCGATTTTTTTTCCGAACAACCTGTCCAATTTAGCCAATTCCGACACAGTTGCGAAAAATGACGAAATTGCCACTGGCGCGATTTTTGTTCCCGATCACCCTGTCAAATATGTGCCCATTCCGACAACACTGCAAAAAATGACGAAATTGCCCCCGGCGCCGCTTTTGTTTCCAATCAACCTGTCAAATTTTAGCCCATTCCGACACAGTCGCTAAAAATGACGAAATTGCCGCAGGTGTGGTTTTTGTTTCCGATCAACCTGTCCAATTTTAGCCAATTCCGACACCTTCGCGAAAAATTACGAAATTGCCCCGGCGCGGTTTTTGTTCCCGATCAGCCTGTCAAAGTTGAGCCCATTCCGACACCATTGCAAAAAATGACGAAATTGCCCCCGGCCCGATTTTTGTTCCCGATCAACCTGTCAAAGTTGAGCCCATTCCGATACCTTTGCAAAAAATGACGAAATTGACCTGACGCCGTTTTTATTTCCGATCAACCTGTCATATTTTAGCCCATTCCGACACAGTCGCGAAAAATGATGAATTTGCCCTTGGCGCGATTTTTATTTCCCATCAACCAGTCAAATTTTAGCCAATCTCGACACAGTCATGAAAAATGACGAAATCGCCCGCGGCGCCATTTTTTTTCCTATCAACCGGCCAAATTTCAGCCCATTCCGACACAGTCGCGGAAAATGACAAAATTGCCCACGACGCGATTTTGTATCCGATCACCCTGTCAAATTTTGTCCCATTCCGACACCGTCGCGAAAAATGACGAAATTGCCCCCGGCGCGATTTTTTTTTCCGATCAACCTGCCAAATTTAAGCCCATTCCGACATAGTCGCGAAAAATGACGAAATTGCCCCCGGCGCGATATTTGTTTCCGATCAACCTGTCAAATTTTAGCCAATTCCGACACAGTCGAGAAAAACGACGAAATTGCCCCCGGCGCGATTTTTGTTTCCGATCAATCGGTCAAATTTTAGCCGATTCCGACACCGTCGCGAAAAATGACGAAATTGCCCCCGGCGCCGCTTTTGTTTCCAATCAACCTGTCAAATTTTAGCCCATTCCGACACAGTCGCGAAAAATGATGAAATTGCCCTTGGCGTGATTTTTGTTTCCGATCAATCAGTCAAATTTTAGCCAATTCCGACACAGTCGTCAAAAATGACGAAATTACCCACGGCGTGATTTTTATTTCCGATCAGCCTGCCAAATTTCAGCCCATTCCGACACAGTCGCGAAAAATGAGGAAATTGCCCTTGGCGCGATTTTTGTTTCCGATCAACCAGTCAAATTTTAGCCAATTCCGACACAGTCGTGAAAAATGACGAAATTGCCCGCGGCGCGATTTGTATTTTCGATCAACCGACCAAATTTCAGCCCATTCCGACACAGTCGCGAAAAATGACGAAATTGCCGCAGGCGTGATTTTTGTTTCCGATCAACCTGTCAAATTTTTGCCCATTCCGACACCGTCGCGAAAAATCACGAAATTTACCCCGGCGCGATTTTTTTTCCCGATCAACCTGTCAAAGTTGAGCCAATTCCGACACCATTACAAAAAGTGACGAAATTGGCCCGACGACATTTTTTGTTCCGATCAACCTGTCAAATTTTAGCCCATTCCGACACCGTCGCGAAAAATGACGAAATTGCCCCCGGCTGATTTTTGTTTCCGATCACCCAGTCAAATTTTAGCCCATTCCGACACCGTCGCGAAAAATGACGAAATTGCCCCCGGCGCGATTTTTGTTTTCGATCAACCTGTCAAATTTTAACCAATTCCGACACCGTCGCGAAAAATGACGAAATTGCCCCCGACGCGATTTTTGTTACCGTTCAACCTGTCAAAGTTGAGCCCATTCCAACACCCTTGCAAAAAATGACGAAATTGGCCCGCGCCCTTTTTGGTTCCGATCAACCTGTCAAATTTTAGCCCATTTTGACACCGTCGCGAAAAATAACGAAATTGCCCCCAGCGTGATTTTTGTTTCCGATCAACCTGTCAAATTTTAGCCCATTCCGACACAGTCGCGAAAACTGATGAATTTGCCCTTGGCGCGGTTTTTATTTCCGATCAACCAGTCAAATTTTAGCCAATTCCGACACAGTCGTGAAAAATGACGAAATTGCCCGCGGCGCGATTGATATTTCCGATAAACCTGCCAAATTTGAGCCCATTACGACACAGTCGCGAAAAATGACAAAATTCCCCCAGGCGTGGTTTTCGTTTCCGATCAACCTGTCAAATTTTAGCCCATTCCGACACCGTCGCGAAAAATGACAAAATTGCCCCCGACGCGATTTTTGTTTCCGATTAACCTGTCAAACTTTAGCCCATTCCGACACCGTCGCGAAAAATGACTAAATTGCCCCCGTTGCGGTTTTTGTTAACGATCAACCTATCTAATTTTGGCCAATTCCGACACTAGTGCGAAAAATGACGAAATTACCCCCGGCGCGATTTTTGTTCCGATTAACCTGTCAAATTTGAGCCCATTCCGACACCATTGCAAAAAATGACGAAATTGCCCCCGGCGCGGTTTTTGTTTCCGATCAACCTGCCAAATTTTAGCCCATTCCGACACAGTCGCGAAAAATGACGAAATTGCCCCTCGCGCGATTTTTGTTTTCGATCAACCAGTCAAATTTTTCCCAATTCCAACTCAGTCTTGAAAAATAACGAAATTGCCCCTGGCGCGATTTTTATTTCCGATCAACCTACCAAATTTCGGCCCATTCCGACACAGTCGCGAAAAATGAAGAAATTTCCCTAGGCGCGATTTTTGTTTCCGAACAACCTGTCAAATTTTAGACAACTCCGACAACGTCGCAAAAAATGACGAAATTGCCCCCAGCGCGGTTTTTGTTTCCGATCAACCTGTCAAATTTTATCCAGTTCCGACACAGTCACGAAAAATGACGAAATTCGCCCCGGCGTGGTTAATGTTCCAGATCAACCTGTCAAATTTGAGCCCATTCCGACACCATTACAAAAAATGACGAAATTGCCCCCAGCGCGATTTTTGTTTCCGATCAACCTGTCAAATTTTAGCCAATTCCGACAAAGTCGCGAAAAAAGACGAAATTGCCCCTGGCGCAGTTTTTGTTTCCGATCAACCAGTCAAATTTTAGCCAATTCCGACAAAGTCGCGAAAAATTACAATATTGCCCCCGGCGCGATTTTTATTTCCGATCAACCTGTCAAATTTCAGCCCATTCCGACACAGTCGCGAAAAATGACGAAATCGCCCCTGGCGCGATTTTTGTTTCCGATCAACCTGTCAAATTTTAGCCAATTCCGACACCGTCGCGAAAAATGACGAAATTGCCCCCGGCGCGGATTTTGTTTCCGATAACCTTGTCAAATTTTTTTCCATTCCGACACCGTAGCGAAAAATTACGAAAATGCCCCCGACGCTATTTTGTTCCCGATCAACCTGTCAAATTTGAGCCCATTCCGACACCATTGCAAAAAATGATGAAATTGGCCCGACGCCGTTTTTGTTTCCGATCAACCTGTCAAATTTTAGCCCATTCCGACACCGTCGCGAAAAATGACGAAATTGCCCCCGACAGCGTTTTTGTTTCCGATCAACCGGTAAAATTTGAGTCCATTCCGACACAGTCGCGAAAAATGACGAAATTGCCCCCGGCGCGATTTCTGTTCCCGATCACCCGGTGAAATTTGAGCCAATTCGGACACCATTGAAAAAAATGACGAAATTGCCCCCGACCCAGTTTTTAATTCCGATTTCTCTGTCAAATTTTAGCCCATTCCGACGCCGTCGCGAAAAATGACGAAATTGCCCCCGGTGCGATTTTTGTTTCCGATCAAACTGTCAAATTATAGCCAATTCCGACACAGTCGCGAAAAATGACGAAATTGCCCCTGGCGCAATTTTTGTTCCCGATCACCCTGTCAAATTTTAGCCAATTCCGACACCGTCGCGAAAAATGACGAAATTGCCCTCGACGCGATTTTTATTTCCGATCAACTTGTCAAATTTTTGCCCATTCCGACACATTCACGAAAAATTACGAAATTGCCCCCGGCGCGATTTTGTTCCATATCAACCTGTCAAATTTGAGCCCATTCCGACACCATTGCAAAAAATGATGAAATTGTCTCGACGCCGTTTTTGTTTCCGATCAACCTGTCAAATTTTAACCCATTCCGACATCGTCGCGAAAAATGATGAAATTACCCCCGGCGGCGTTTTTGATTCCGATCAACCGGTAAAATTTGAGTCCATTCCGACACAGTCGCGAAAAATGACGAAATTGCCCTCGGTGCGATTTCTGTTCCCGATCACCCTGTGAAATTTGAGCCAATTCCGACACCATTGCAAAAATTGACGAAATTGCCCCCGACGCAGTTTTTATTTCCGATTTTCCTGTCAAATTTTAGCCCATTCCGACGCCGTCGCGAAAAATGACGAAATTACCCCCGGTGCGATTTTTGTTTCCGATCAAACTGTCAAATTTTACCCAATTTCGACACAGTCGCGAAAAATGACGAAATTGCCCCCGGCGCGATTTTTGTTCCCGATCACCCTGTCGAATTTGTGCCCATTCGGACACCACTGCAAAAAATGACGAAATTGCCCACGGTGCCCTTTTTCTTTCCGACCAACCAGTCAAATTTTAGCCCATTCCGACACAGTCGCGAAAAATGATGAAATTGCCCTTGGCGCGATTTTTGTTTCCGATCAACCAGTCAAATTTTAGCCAATTCCGAAACAGTCGTGAAAAAAGACGAAATTAACCACGACGTGATTTTTATTTCCGATCAACCTGCCAAATTTCAGCCCATTCCGACACAGTCGCGAAAAATGACGAAATTACCGCATGCGTGGTTTTTGTTTCCGATCAACCTGTCAAATTTTAGCCCACTCCGACACAGTCGTGAAAAATGATGAAATTGCCCTTGGCGCGATTTTTGTTTCCGATCAACCAGGCAAATTTTAGCCAATTCCGAAACAGTCGGGAAAAAAGACGAAATTAACCGCGGCGTGATTTTTGTTTCCGATCAACCTGTCAAATTTTAGCCCATTCCGACACAGTCGCGAAAAATGATGAATTTGCCCTTGGCGCGGTTTTTATTTCCCATCAACCAGTCAAATTTTAGCCAATTCCGACACAGTCGTGAAAAATGACGAAATTGCCCGCGGCGCGATTTTTATTTCCGACCAACCTGCCAAATTTCAGCCCATTCCGACACAGTCGCGAAAAATGACGAAATTACCGCAGGCGTGGTTTTTGTTTCCTATCAACCTGTCAAACTTTAGCCCATTCTGATACCATTGCAAAAAATGACGGAATTGGCCCGACGCCGTTTTTGGTTCCGAACAATCAAATTTTAGCCCATACCGACACCGTCGCGAAAAATGACGAAATTGCCCTTGGCGCGGTTTTTGTTTCCGATCAACCAGTCAAAATTTAGCCAATTTCGACACAGTCGTGAAAAATGACGAAATTACCTGCGGCGTGATTTTTATTTCCGATCAGCCTGCCAAATTTCAGCCCATTCCGACACAGTCGCGAAAAATGACGAAATTGCCCCAGGCGCGATTTTTGTTTCTGATCAACCTGTCAAATTTAAGCCCATTCCGGCACCGTCGCAAAAAATGACGAAATTGCCCCCGACGCGGTTTTTGTTCCCGATCAACCTGTCAAAGTTGAGCCCATTCCGACACCATTGCAAAAAATGACGAAATTGGCCTTGCGGGGTTTTTGTTTCCGATCAACCTGTCAAATTTAAGCCCATTCCGACACAGTCGCGAAAAATGACGAAATTGCCGCAGGTGTGGTTTTTGTTTCCGATCAACCTGTCAAATTTAAGCCCATTCCGACACAGTCGCGAAAAATGATGAAATTGCCCTTGGCGCGATTTTTATTTCCGACCAACCTGTCAAATTTTAGCCAATTCCGACACAGTCGTGAAAAATTACGAAATTGCCCGCGGCGCGATTTTTATTTTCGATCAACCTGCCAAATTTCAGCCCATTCCGACGCAGTCGCGAAAAATGACGAAATTGCCCCAGGCGCGGTTTTAGTTTCTGGTCAACCTGTCAAATTTTAGCCCATTCCGACACCGTCGTGAAAAATGACGAAACTGCCCCTGTGCTATTTTTGTTCCCGATCAACCTATCAAATTTGAGCCCATTCCGACAACATTGCAAAAAATGACGAAATTGGCGTGACGCCGTTTTTGTTTTCGATCAACCTGTCAAATTTTAGCCCATTCCGACACTGTCGCGAAAAATGATGAATTTGCCCTTGGCTCGGTTTTTTTTCCCATCAACCAGTCAAATTTTAGCCAATCTCGACACAGTCCTGAAAAATGACGAAATTGCCCGCGGCGCGATTTTTATTTCCGATCAACCTGCCAAATTTCAGGCCATTCCGACACAGTCGCGAAAAATGACGAAATTGCCGCAGGCGCGATTTTTGTTTCCGATCACCCTGTCAAATTTTGTCCCATTCCGACACCGTCGCGAAAAATGACGAAATTGCCCCCGGCGCAATTTTTTTTTCCGAACAACCTGTCCAATTTTAGCCAATTCCGACACAGTCGCGAAAAATGACGAAATTGCCACCGACGCGATTTCTGTTCCCGATCACCCTGTCAAATTTGTGCCCATTCCGATAACACTGTAAAAAATGACGAAATTGCCCCCGGCGCCGCTTTTGTTTCCGATCAACCTGTAAAATTTTTGCCCATTCCAACACAGTCGCAAAAAATGACGAAATTGCCCTTGGCACGATTTTTGTTTCCGATCAACCGGTCAAATATTACCCAATTCCGACACAGTCGTGAAAAATGACGAAATTACTCACGGCATGATTTTTATTTCCGATCAGCCTGCGAAATTTCAGCCCATTCCGACACAATCGCGAAAAATGACGAAATTGCCCCAGGCGCGGTTTTTGTTTCAGATCAACCTGCCAAATTTTAGCCCATTCCGACACCATCGTGAAAAATGACGAAACAGCACCCTGCGCGATTTTTATTACCGATCAACCTGTCAAATTTACGCCCATTCCGACACCATCGCAAAAAATGACGAAATTGCCCCCGGCGCGATTTTCGTTCCCGATCAGCCAGTCAAATTTGAGCCCATTCCGGCACCGACGCAAAAAATGACGAAATTGCCCCCGGCGCGGTTTTTGTTCCCGATCAACCTGTCAAAATTGAGCCCAATCCACCACCATTGCAAAAAATGACGAAATTGGCCTGGCGGGGTTTTTGTTTCCGATCGACCTGTCAAATTTAAGCCCATTCCGACACAGTCGCGAAAAATGATGAAATTGCCCTTGGCGCGGTTTTTATTTCCGATCAACCAGTCAAATTTTAGCCAATTTCGACACAGTCGTGAAAAATGATGAAATTGCCCGCGGCGCGATTTTTATTTCCGACCGACCTGCCAAATTTCAGCCCATCCCGACACAGTCGCGAAAAATGACGAAATTACCGCAGGCGTGGTTTTTGTTTCCGATCAACCTGTCAAACTTTAGCCCATTCTGACTCCATTGCAAAAAATGACGAAATTGGCCCGACGCCTTTTTGGTTCCGAACAATCAAATTTTAGCCCATACCGACACCGTCGCGAAAAATGACGAAATAGCCCTTGGCGCAGTTTTTGTTTCCGATCAACCAATCAAATTTTAGCCAATTCCGACACAGTCGTGAAAAATGACGAAATTACCCACGGCGTGATTTTTATTTCCGATCAGCCTGCCAAATTTCAGCCCATTCCGACACAGTCGCGAAAAATGACGAAATTGCCCCAGGCGCGATTTTTGTTTCTGATCAACCGGTCAAATTTTAGCCCATTCCGACACCGTCGTGAAAAATGACGAAATTGCCCCTGCGCGGTTTTTGTTCCCGATCAACCTGTCAAATTTGAGCCCATTCCGACACCATCGCCAAAAATGACGAAATTTCCCCCGACGGGATTTTCGTTCCCGATCAGCCAATCAAATTTGTGCCCATTCCGGCACCTTCGCAAAAAATGACAAAATTGCCCCCGACGCGATTTTTGTTCCCGATCAACCTGTCAAAGTTGAGCCCATTCCGACACCATTGCAAAAAATGATGAAATTGGCCTGGCGGGGTTTTTGTTTCCGATCAACGTGTCAAATTTAAGCCCATTCCGACACAGTCGCGAAAAATGATGAAATTGCCCTTGGCGCGATTTTTATTTCCGACCAACCAGTCAAATTTTAGCCAATTCCGACACAGCCGTGAATAATTACGAAATTGCCCGCGGCGCGATTTTTATTTCCGATCAACCTGCCAAATTTCAGCCCATTCCGACACAGTCGCGAAAAATGACGAAATTGCCGCAGGCGTGGTTTTTCTTTTCGATCAACCTGTCAAATTTTAGCCCATTCCGACACCGTCGCAAAAAATTACGAAATTACCCTCGGCGCGGTTTTTGTTCCCGATCAACCTGTCAAAGTTGAGCCCATTCCGACACCATTGCAAAAAATGACGAAATTGGCCCGACGCCGTTTTTGGTTCCGATCAACCTGTCAAATTTTAGCCTATTCCGACACCGTCGCGAAAAATGACGAAATTGCCCCCTGCGTGATTTTTGTTTTCGATCAACCTGTCAAATTTTAGCCCATTCCGACACAGTCGCGAAAAATGATGAATTTGCCCTTGGCGCGGTTTTTATTTCCCATCAACCAGTCAAATTTTAGCCAATTCCGACACAGTCGTGAAAAATGACGAAATTGCCCGCGGCGCGATTTTTATTTCCAATCAACCTGCCAAATTTCAGCCCATTCCGACACAGTCGCGGAAAATGACGAAATAGCCCACGACGCGATTTTTGTTTCCAATCACCCTGTCAAATTTTAGCCCATTCCGACAACGTCGCGAAAAATGACGAAATTGCCCCCGGCGCGATTTTTGTTTCAGAGCAACCTGTCCAATTTTAGCCAATTCCGACAAAGACGCTAAAAATGACGAAATTGCCCCCGCACGATTTTTGTTCCCGATCACCCTATCAAATTTGTGCCCATTCCGACAACACTGCAAAAAATGACGAAATTGCCCCCGGCACCGCTTTTGTTTCCGATCAACCTGTCAAATCTTAGCCCATTCCGACACAGTCACGAAAAATGACGAAATTGCCCTTGGCACGGTTTTTGTTTCCGATCAACCAGTCAAATTTTAGCCAATTCCGACACAGTCGTGGAAAATGACGAAATTACCCTCGGTGTGATTTTTATTTCCGATCAGCCTGCCAAATTTCGGTACATTCGGACACAGTCGTGAAAAATGACGAAATTGCCCCAGGCGCGGTTTTTGTTTCTGATCAACCTGTCAAATTTTAGCCCATTCCGACACCGTCGTGAAAAATGACGAAACTGCCCCCTGCGCGATTTTTGTTCCCAATCAACCTGTCAAATTTGAGCCCATTGCGACACCATCGCAAAAAATGACGGAATTGCCCCCGGCGGGATTTTCGTTCCCGATCAGCCAGTCAAATTTGAGCCCATTCCGGCACCGTCGCAAAAAATGATGAAATTGCCCCCGGCGCGATTTTTGTTCCCGATCAACCTGTCAAAGTGGAGCCCATTCCGACACCATTGCAAAAAATGACGAAATTGGCCTGGCGGGGTTTTTGTTTCCGATCAACCTGTCAAATTTAAGCCATTCAGACACAGTCGCGAAAAATGATGAAATTGCTCTTGGCGCGGTTTTTATTTCCGTTCAACCAGTCAAATTTTAGCCCATTCCGACACCGTCGTGAAAAATGACGAAATTGCCCGCGGCGCGATTTTTATTTCCGATCAACCTACCAAATTTCAGCCCATCTCGATACAGTCGCGAAAAATGACTAAATTGCCGCGGGCGTGGTTTTTGTTTCCGATCAACCTGTCAAATTTTAGCCAATTCCGACACCGTCGAGAAAAATTACGAAATTGCCCCCGGCGTGGTTTTTGTTCCCGATCAACCTGTCAAAGTTGAGCCCATTCCGACACCATTGCAAAAAATGACGAAATTGGCCCGATGCCGTTTTTGTTTCCGATCAACCTGTCAAATTTTAGCCCATTCCGACACCGTCGCGAAAAATGATGAAATTGCCCTGGGCGCGATTTTTGTTTCCGATCAACCTGTCAAATTTTAGGCAATTCCGAAACAGTCGTAAAAAATGATGAATTTGCCCTTGGCGCGGTTTTTATTTTTCCCATCAACCAGTCAAATTTTAGCCAATTCCGACACAGTCGTGAAAAATGACGAAATTGCCGGCGGCGCGATTTTTATTTCCGATCAACCTGTCAAATTTTAGCCCATTCCGACACCGTCGCGAAAAATTACGAAATTGCCCCCGACGCGATTTTTGTTTCGAATCACCCTGTCAAATTTTAGCCCATTCCGACACCGTCGCGAAAAATGACGAAATTGCCCCCGGCGCGATTTTTGTTCCCGATCAACCTGTCAAAGTTTGGCCCATTCCGACACCGTCGCGAAAAATGACGAAATTGCCCCCGGCGCGATTTTTGTTCCCGATCAACCTGTCAAAGTTTGGCCCATTCCGACACCATTGCAAAAAATGACGAAATTGGCCTGACGTCGTTTTTATTTTCGATCAACCTGTCAAATTTTAGCCCATTCCGACACTGTCGCGAAAAATGATGAATTTGCCCTTGGCGCGGTTTTTATTTCCCATCAACCAGTCAAATTTTAGCCAATCTCGACACAGTCCTGAAAAATGACGAAATTGCCCGCGGCGCGATTTTTATTTCCGATCAACCTGCCAAATTTCAGCCCATTCCGACACAGTCGCCAAAAATGACGAAATTGTCGCAGGCGTGATTTTTGTTTCCGATCACCCTGTCAAATTTTAGCCCATTCCGACACCGTCGCGAAAAATGACGAAATTGCCCCCGGCGCGATTTTTGTTTTCCGAACAACCTGTCCAATTTTAGCCAATTCCGACACAGTCGCGAAAAATGACGAAATTGCCACCGACGTGATTTTTGTTCCCGATCACCCTGTCAAATTTGTGCCCATTCCGACAACACTGCAAAAAATGACGAAATTGCCCCCGGCGCCGCTTTTGTTTCCGATCAACTTGTCAAATTTTAGCCCATTCCGACACAGTCGCAAAAAATGACGAAATTTCCCTTGGCGCGATTTTTGTTTCTGATCAACCAGTCAAATTTTACCCAATTCCGACACAGTCGTGAAAAATGACGAAATTACTCACGGCGTGATTTTTATTTCCGATCAGCCTGCCAAATTTCAGCCCATTCCGACACAGTCGCGAAAAATGATGAAATTGCCCTTGGCGCGGTTTTTGTTTCCGATCAACCAGTCAAATTTTTCCCAATTCCGAAATAGTCGTGAAAAATGACGAAATTGCCCGCGGCGCACTTTTTATTTCCGATCAACTGGCCAAATTTCAGCCCATTCCGACATAGTCGCGAAAAATGACGAAATTGCCGCAGGCGTGGTTTTTGCTTCCAATCAACCTGTCAAATTTTTGCCCATTCCGACACCATCGCCAAAAATCACGAAATTTACCCTGCCGCGGTTTTTGTTTTCGATCAACCTGTCAAAGTTTAGCCAATTCCGATACCATTGCAAAAAACGACGAAATTGGCCCGACGCCATTTTTGGTTCCGATCAACCTGTCAAATTTTAGCCCATTCCGACACCGTCGCGAAAAATGACGAAATTGCCCCCGGCGTGATTTTTGTTTCCGATCACCCTGTCAAATTTTAGCCCATTCCGACACCGTCGCGAAAAATGACGAAATAGCTCCCGGCGTGATTTTTGTTTTCGATCACCTGTCAAATTTTAGCCAATTCCGACACCGTCGCGAAAAATCAAGAAATTTACCCCGGCGCGATTTTTGTTCCCGATCAACCTGTCAAAGTTGAGCCAATTCCGACACCATTGCAAAAAATGACGAAATTGGCCCGATGCCATTTTTGGTTCCGATCAACCTGTCAAATTTTAGCCCATTCCGACACCGTCGCGAAAAATGACGAAATTGCCCCTGGCATGATTTTTGTTTC
>NW_019262571.1:0-1000 GCF_002742605.1 Olea europaea var. sylvestris | reverse complement strand
TTTTTTATAGGTAGTGTACTCGACAATTTTGCATTGAAAGATAATTAAAAAGGAAAAAAGAATAGGATAAAGCTTTGTGTATAGAGTTGTTTTTACTAGGGTCTTACCGACCCCTGACATGGGGTTGGTTCCACGTGGACCCCGATGCAATAAAAAATAGAGAAAAAAATCCTAACCCCATCCCCTTGTGAGAACCCTGTAAGGATTCTGTAATGTCCTGAGCCTGTATACCCAGCACTGCCCAAAAAAAATAAAAGGACCAAACCAGCACCTGTAAAACTTTTGTGAACCAATCCCTTGTACGAGGGGAATTGTTCTAATTATGGACTTTTGACTTTCTTGGACTCGGATATAAGACCTTATACATTTTTAAGTCTTAATTATACAGATGTTCTCAATTGTACCACATTTTAAGTTCGATGAAAGTCTTCACTCTTTGTTCATTTTTGTATTTATTCTTTAACTTTTTTTCGTTGCATTCTTACTTGTTAACATTCTTTACATCTTGTCTATGATGTCTAAAGAATCCGTTGGGAGGATATGCAATGAAATGTTAGTTGTTGATGTTATCAAATTAACAAAATACATAAATACAAAAGTTTGACAACATATTAATTTCTCATTTCAAAACATGCTAACAATGTCATTAAAAACAAAATTTACTAATTAATTAAAGATAAGGATTAAAAAGCGACAAATGAAATTGGGGATATGAGTGAAAATGAGTAAAGACTGAAGACTTTCATTACAATTATTGGAACCAATCTCGAACGGAATTGTCGATTTCAGTTTCAGTTCAAGTTCGAGTCTTTCTTTAGCATTTAAAAAAAAAAATTGTGAGTTGATAATATAAATTATATTTTTAATATCTAACAAAAATAGAAATAAAATATGCTGCTAAATACACATTTCAACATTTTCTTAACTTAGAACAAATATGTGGCGAAACAAAATCCAATATCTAACATAATAGCATTCAGTTTCGGCTATGGCTCTGCAT
>NW_019262570.1:0-1000 GCF_002742605.1 Olea europaea var. sylvestris | reverse complement strand
CCCCAAAAAAAAAAAAAAAAAAACCAAAACCAATCTATGTTTAGGTTGAGGCATGAAAATCTAGCCTGGGTATTGTTAATAATTTTGGACTGCCTCACATTATTCTTGGCCTGTTGGGCCTCTATACATTGGGCCAAATATGCTCCATTAGGTTGCTATTTTTTAAAGTGATAAAACGTGTTTTTAGTTATAACGCCTCTTTAAGGAATGAAGATTAGCCATACACGTGGTTGCTCTTCTGCCCTCTGATTGTGTCGATTAAAATGGATAGATATTACACTGGTCTTGGCATTATTCTCATTCTAGATGATTCTTTCAGTCTCTTCGTCTCTCTCTCCCTTTTCTAAGTGAAAATTAGGCTTTGGTTACTGTAATGTGAGATCGATCTTTATGATTGATAATTTTCTATTCTTTGTGAAGAGAGATGATTGTTTTGTACAATCTATGAGAGTGAAAGCAGTTTTGTGTTGTTTTTAGAGAGACAAGAAAAACTCGAAGAAATTTTCAATTTTTTCGTACATTTGTATATTGATTTTTGTTCGATATTAGTGGATCTGGAGCCTAATCTCTTGGGAGATGCTCAATGGGTGATTAGATTGAAAAATTGAACATCCGGGCCCTTTTAAAAGGGCAAAACATATCAGGTGTTGATTTTCTCATTTTCTGCATTTTTTATTAATTCTTGAATTTATCGATCCTTTAAGATTTGAAGTTTAAAACGTAGGAAAGGGGAAAAATAATCTCTTAAAACTCTGCACACAACCATAAGCACGATGTTCAAATTGAGTGGAACATATACGTAGAGGGATGCCAGAACAGATCATAATTTTTTAAGTATGAATTAGAAGATTTTATTTGGCATCGTGGAGCTCATATTCCAAACTAGAGATTGTTAGCTAAAACATTGCAGATTAAAATAATTTATTAATTACAATAAGAGTAGAAAAAGTAATCTAAAATTGCAGAAAAGAAAAAGAGCAAATGAACTTTCAAACAAAGG
>NW_019262569.1:0-1000 GCF_002742605.1 Olea europaea var. sylvestris | reverse complement strand
GTGTGCAAAAGTTAGGCTCAATTCTTCATCCGTCGACTCTCCAAGCGTTTTAAATATCCAAGTGCTCATTCCTTCGAAAAATTCCTGAAATCCCTCGTACGTCACGACGAAGTGGTGAGTTCAATCCAAGACGGTCGCTACATTTCCAAAAAGTACTTAAGGGCCCAAAACGGACACGTGTGCAAAAGTTACTCTCAATTCTTCGTACGCCGACAATCCAAGCGTTCCAAATATGCAAGTGCTCATTCTTTCGAAAAATGGTCGATATCCCTTNTGTGCAAAAGTTACTCTCAATTCTTCGTACGCCGACAATCCAAGCGTTCCAAATATGCAAGTGGTCATTCTTTCGAAAAATGGTCAATATCCCTCATACGTCACGACGAAGTGGTGAGTTCAATCCAAAACGGTCACTACATTTCCAAAAAGTTCTAATGGGCTCAAAACGGACACCGTGTGCAAAAATTACGCTCAATTCTTTGTCCACCGACTCTCCAAGCGTTCCAAATATGCATGTGCTCATTCTTTCGAAAATGACAGAAATCCCTCATACGTCACGATTAAGTGGTGAGTTCAATCCAAAATGGTCGCTACATTTCCAAAAAGTTCTTATGGGTCCAAAACAGAGACCGTGTTCAAAAGTTACGCTCAATTCTTCGTTCGTCGACAATCCAAGCGTTCCAAATATGCAAGTGCTCATTCCTTTGAAAAATGGCCAAAATCCCCCGTACGTCACAACGAAGTGGTGAGTTCAATCCAAGACGGTCGCTACATTTCCAAAAAGTACTTAAGGGCCCAAAACGGACACGTGTGCAAAAGTTACGCTCAATTCTTCGTACGCCGACAATCCAAGCGTTCCAAATATGCAAGTGGTCATTCTTTTGAAAAATGGCTGATATCCCTCATACGTCACGACGAATTGGTGAGTTCAATCCAAAACGGTCGTTACATTTCCAAAAAGTTCTAATGGGCTCAAAACGGACACCGTGTGCAAAAGTTACGC
>NW_019262568.1:0-1000 GCF_002742605.1 Olea europaea var. sylvestris | reverse complement strand
AATTGTTGTGATATTTCCTTCATTTTTATTCAATACTTATAATTGTGTGTAGTTTTTATGACTTCATTGGCGTTTGATTTGCATACTTTGCTTGTACGTCATAATTTGGATGTGATGCATGTGGAGAAGAATATTTGTAAAAGCATCATCAACACACTTTTGGATGCCAAAGGAAAATCTAAAGATGGCATTAACTCTATTAAGGACATGGAAAAAATGAATATTAGGCATGATTTACATCCTCAGAGTAGAGGAAATAAATTCTATCTACCAACTGCTCCTCACACCTTATCAAAAGCAGAAAAGCAAATTTTTTGCAAAAGGCTTGCTAACTTGAGATTACCCGATGGTTATGGATCTAATATTGGAAATTGTATATCGGTGGAAGAACGTAAGATAGCTGGATGGAAGTCTTATGATTGTCATATGTTAATGCAACAGTTATTATCAGTTACGTTGAGAGGGCTTCTACCTAAAGGACCAAGGAATTCCATTTTTAAATTGAGTTCATTTTTCAAGGAAATATGTCAAGGAATTGTAGATAGAAATAAGGTTGAACAATTAGAGGAGGACATTTCTAAAACTTTATGCATGTTGGAAAGGTACTTCTCGCCTTCTTTTTTTTTTTTTGATATAATGGTTCATTTAACAATCCATATTGGGAAAGAAGTTCGTCTATGTGGACCAGTACAATATCGTTGGATGTACCCATTTGAGAGATAGATGAAAATGTTGAAAGGGTATGTTATAAATCGTACACGGCCTGAAGGGTGCATAACTGAACGATATATTGTTGAAGAAAATGGGAGTTTTGCAGCAAATACGTAACACAAGCATCTAAAATAGGTTCTAAGCCTATACGCAATGAAGAATACGAGACTAATATCCTAGTTGCAAGGTGTACAATTTCTAAAGGTAAGGCAATTATACTATCTAATGAGATGTTGAAAGTTGCTCATCGCTACGTGTTACTGAATAGTACAGAAGTTCAACCATACAT
>NW_019262567.1:0-1000 GCF_002742605.1 Olea europaea var. sylvestris | reverse complement strand
AAGAAGTAAAAATAATTTCAATAACAGAAGATCTAAATCAAAATCTAAAGCTAGATCTAAATTAAGAGATAGAAGCAATAAAAAGTGTTACCATTGTGAGAAATTTGTCCACTTTAAACGAGATCGCTTTGAATAGAAGAAAAAGTTAAAAGATCAAAATAATGGAGAATTAAATAATTCTGCCGTTGGTTCTGAAGTAGACGGTCTCCTTGTGATGACTGTGTCTAATGAAGAATTTGATAAAGACTGGATCTTGGATTTGAGTTGTACACTTCATATGTGTCCTAATAAATCTTGGTTTAATAATTACAAAGAAGTTGAACCCAGAAAGAAGTCTATATGGGGTAAAATAACTCTCAAAGTGTACTTGGTATTGGTGACATTTCCATCAGGATGACAGTTAACTGAAAAATTGATGAAAGAAGAGAAGGTAGAAAACAAGGTGAATTTTGTATGAAAAATACCATCAAAATTGAAAAATGCCTAGAATATATATATTGTGAAAATTAATCTCCTTCCATTGACATTGAGATTGGAATCATTGGAGTATGAGAAAATGCAAATTTCGATGTCTAGAAAGCAAGATGATTTTACTACAGAGATCTCGAGGATTTTCACCATTTTCAGAGTAAGAATTCTTGAATCAAATTTATGTTCAAGCATGTTGCGAATTCTGTCACGTAGGCAAAGCTCACTCATCCATACGGAGATTGGCAACTATGTAGGACAATGTATTAATGTTCATAGTTCTAAGGATTGTGATTTTCATAAAGTGGTAGAGCAACACATTCTTCATTGTGGGATAAAAATTAAGTTATAATTTTTTTAAGCAACATAACCTAATGAAATAATTCAATACATTATTACAAACGTTGCCTATGGGACAATCGAAATTCATATTGAGGAAGTAGTAGAATTTTTACTTGTTTTCTTGTGCTCGAAACTAAAGATTCCAATAAAATGACAAACGAAATCTTTAATTTTTCAAACAATTCATGAT
>NW_019262566.1:0-1000 GCF_002742605.1 Olea europaea var. sylvestris | reverse complement strand
ACCAAAAAATATTTTTATTTCAACATTTTTCACGTAGAAAATTATACCAATCAAACACAATAAATTGACAATTACCAGGAAAACAATTTTTGGACAATTCAATTCCGTGGAATTCGTTTTCTTTCCACCCAACTTCCATCTTTGCAATCAAACGAATCCTAACAGTAATTTTGGTATTTAAGTTTGAAGTCAAGTAGAGAGCTCCATTTCTTTTTCTTTAATTTTTTATCAGACAAAAAATGTCTATCACTAATGCAATATCTAATTATACAAAAAATCACAAAAAATCTATTGAAAACTACTCTTGATTGTTTAATTGGATTAATTTAAGGTAATATTTTTTTCCTGGTTTTACTCCCAAATCACGTAATCAAGGTTGCAATTTTTCTCTTCAGGTAAAGTTCTTCCTTCCATTGCTTCTAAATTGGTCTGGACTGTCTAGTTCAATCTAGAAACCAGATGTCCCCTAGTAAATGTCTGGTGGGATGCTTAATTGGACAGGCGTGGGCTGACCGACTATAAGTAAATTTTACTTACTGGTAAAAGTTTTCCATTTCGGAAAATCATGCTTATACCACCTGCTTTCGCTTTCACAATTCGCTGGGACCTTTGAAAATACCAAATTAGCACGATATTCTTGCCATATGCCTAATAATGTTTGATACAGACTTCGACTTTTAAGGGATCAAATGTAATATTATTAGGAGAGAAGAACAAAGATAGGAGAGGGAGAGACCACTGGCAAAAGTGCTGCAGATGGAGCCAAAGTTTAAAAAGGTAGGTAGTTCTTTACAAGTGCCTAATGTGCAAGAATTGGCTAAGGAGAAATCGACCACTATTCCACCAAGATACCGGCGTCCTAATGAAGATCATCTCGGTTCCTCCTTAACTGAAAATCAAATTCCTGTGATTGATACGCAAAAGTTGATGGAGAAAGATGCAATGGATACAGAACTTCAAAAACTGCACACTGCATGCCAAGAATGGGGTTTCTTTCAGG
>NW_019262565.1:0-1000 GCF_002742605.1 Olea europaea var. sylvestris | reverse complement strand
ATCTTCCCAGCAGATTTTCCCATTCTTGACATGGAGGAGGACAGGTACATTCCACTTATTTTGGGTTGACCATTTTTAGCTATTGGTAGAGCCCTTATTGACGTGCAAAAAGGTCAACTCATTTTGAGACTTGGTAAAGAACATGTCACATTTAATGTGTTCAAAGCCATAAGATATCCGCAGAGTCAGACAGTTGGTTCAAGATCGATGTGATTGATAATGCAGTAAATGATACGTTCCAATTACATAATCTACTAAATCCATATGAGGCATGCATTGTACACTCTCAATCTACTTAATCTGATTCTAATGAGATTGAAATATGTGCAAGAAATCTAGAAGTTAATCCTCCATATAGGCACAGACCACACTTTGAGGAATTAGGCACGGGTCCTACAAAGCATTTGCCATCAATTCAGAAGCCCCCTGAGTTAGAACTCAAGCAGTTGCCACCTCACCTTCTTTATGCCTACCTGGGAAAATCTTCCACATTGCCTGTTATTATTTCAAATTCCATTAGTAAGCTTGAAGAAGAGAGATTGCTAAGAGTACTCAGAGAAAATAAAACAGCTATTGGATCGTCTATCGCCGACATCAGAGGGATTAGCCCTATAATCTGCATGCATAAAATTCTCATGGAGGATAATTTTAGACCAAGTATAGGTAGCCAGAGGAGACTCAATCCAAATATGAAAGATGTAGTCAGAGCAAAAGTTTTGAAGCTTTTGGATGCAGGGATTATTATCCTATCTCAGATAGTGTATGGATTAGTCCTGTTCAGGTTGTGCCGAAAAAGGGAGGTATTACAGTAGTGCAAAATGAGAAGAATGAACTCATTCCCACCAGAACTGTTACAGGATAGAGGGTATGCATTGATTATTGCAAACTCAACATTGCTACTCGAAAGGACCACTTTTCCTTTCCATTTATTGATCAGATGTTGGAAAGGTTAGCGGGTCACTCCCATTATTGTTTTCTTGATGGATACTCCGGTTATAAT
>NW_019262564.1:0-1000 GCF_002742605.1 Olea europaea var. sylvestris | reverse complement strand
AGGAAATGACCACTCTTACCACAACTGTAGCATACTCCCTTTCCCTGAAGACATTCACCCAAGTGTCGCTTGTTGCAATCAGAACATTGAGGAAAAGTTTTATTTGAGTCTAACCTAATCTTTCCTTTCTTATTCTGATTCCTGCCTTTCTCCTTATCATAACCTTACCACTTTCTCTTTATAGACGACTCGGTGCTAGGTTGGGTTTTCTTTACCAGTCCTAAGCCATTAGAGATTGCCTGTGCTTGACGTACAACCTTCGCATAAGTAGTATACTACTGGGCTGCCATGATTCCCTTAATCTCTGGCCTTAACCCCATTTCAAACCTTTTACCCTTTGTCAGCTCAGTGTTTACCATATGCAGTGCATACCTAGAAAGTCGTTCAAATTTTCTTTCATACTCCCCTAGTGGCAAATTTCCTTGCATCAGCTGGAGAAATTCTACCTCCTTTTGATCCTTCAGTGACTGAGAAAATATTTACCCATCAACGACTCCTTGAACTGGTTCCAAGTGAGGTTACGTTGTTGTTCTGTAGTTCTAGTATGTATTTTTGACTCCCACCGATGTCCAGCATCATCAGTCAACATAAACTTCGCACAAGAAACCTTTTGAGCATCGTTGCAGTTCATGTGCTCGAAGATCCCTTCAAGTCTTCTCAGCCACTCCTCAGCCGCAAAAGCGTCACCTTTACCATCAAAGGATGGGGGTTTAAAACGACGAAACTGATCAACAATCGAGCTCATGGTATTGGTACCTGCTATTACATTATGAGGTGTCGCTTGAGCCTGCTGCCTGCCCAAGTCTTGCATTGCCCTTAGTAAATCTCTGAACATAGTAGCATGATCTTGTTGTCGTCATGCCATTTCCTTGAAGTAAAAGAAATTTATCTTAAGAACTGCTCAACCATACTACACACTTCCTAATGATCTTTCTATATTTAGTCATGTCTTCCGTGTATGTTATGCTAAGGCCAAGTGTTATGCATTAAGGTTTTAGTC
>NW_019262563.1:0-1000 GCF_002742605.1 Olea europaea var. sylvestris | reverse complement strand
GATGGTATTGAAATTGTTCGATGATCAGCAAGCAGATATGTTACACCATTCCTACTTGTAACCCTCTATCCATTGAGAGATTGAGTTCAACTTTATCTACCTTAGCCTTAACTAAAACAAATTTATCAAATTGAAGTTTTAACCTAATGAAAACCCTAATTTATCAAAAAACCTAATTATGGAAAACCCTAATTTCACTAAAATGATTGTTGAATGAATTAAAAAAAAAGGCAAAATGATGTATCTAATTAAATTTAAATGCAATAAGATGGTTGGAACGCAAGTAGATGTTACTCAATAAAATTAAAATGCCCTAGGATCACGAATTTCTATGTAATGATCACTTAAAACCCTAATTTCACAATCTGACAACACGATTGAATTATTGAAGAATCAATGCTCCTAAATCTATCTAACACAATCTCTTGAGCACTATTGAACCTATTCTTATATATCACCAACTTGTATCTCTATGACAGATGCATATATGTAAGAATGCATAAGACTTTATGAGCAATTAACGATTCGCGCAAAGCATAGAGGTATATCTCTATCCCCTATTGGACCCTACGATGATTTATACCTTGTCAAATCTATTTCCCTTCTCTCAAATGCAAGAAATAAATCACTACATTCACATAATTACGTGCATTTAATTATGGAAGAAATTAATTTATATAAATCATTCTAATAATCAAAAATACGTTGAATTGTTGAATTGCAAAACTAAAATCCCAAAGATCACATTACATAATTCATCGATCTCCTAGTACAAGAATAAAAGAATACATGAATTCTTGAAGATAAAACATCACCAGGTTATGGCTTCGCATGAAATCTTGATAATCTTCATGAAATTCTTTGTTAATCTCTCTCAAATTTGTCTCCAAGACGTGTTTTGTTCTCCTCTAATGCATTCTGACCCTAATTCTGACGAGTCTAGGCTTTTATATCGTGTCCCCATCAAGTTCCAAAAGAGTTTTAACGTGAATAGGAGACT
>NW_019262562.1:0-1000 GCF_002742605.1 Olea europaea var. sylvestris | reverse complement strand
GTTCGTTTTTGGCGAATTGCTAGTTTAATTCGATTGGAATCGAGCCAATGAAAAGTGGTTTTTGATTTTGTGATAGCTTCGTGTTAGTTTATTTTCGGCTAATTGCTGGTCTAATTCGATTGAAATCGAGCCAATGAAAAGTAATTTTTGATTTCATGATGACTTCGGGTTTGTTCGTTTTTGGCGAAATGCTAGTCTAATTCGATTGGAATCGAGCCAATCAAAAGTGGTTTTTGATTTCATGATAACTTCGGGTTTTTTGTTTTTGGCGAAATGCCAGTCTAATTCGATTGGAATCGAGCTAATGGAAAGTGGTTTTTGATTTCATGAGAACTTTCGGGTTTGTTCATTTTTGGCGAATTGCATGTCTAATTCGATTAGAATCGAGCCAATGAAAAGTGGCTTTCGATTTCTTGACAACATCGAGTTTGTTTGTCTTTGGCAAATTGCTAGTATAATTCGATTGGAATCGAGCCAATGAAAAGTGGCTTTCGATTTCTTGCTAACATCGGGTTTGTTCGTCTTTGGAAAATTGTTAGTCTAATTTGATCGGAATCTAGCCAATGAAAAGTAATTTTTTATTTCATGATAACAACGGGTTTGTTTGTCTTTGGTAAATTGCTAGTCTAATTTGATTGGAATTGAGCTAGTGAAAAGTGATTTTTTATTTCATGATAACTTCGGGTTTGTTCATTTTCGACGGATTGCTAATCTTATTTGATTGGAATCAAGCCAATGAAAAGTGGTTTTTGATTTCATGACAACTTCGGGTTTGTTCGTTTTTTGTGAAATGTCAGTCAATTGGATTGGAATCGAGCCAATGAAAAGTAGATTTTGATTTTTGGATGACTTCAGGTTTGTTTATTTTTGGCGAATTGCTAGTCTAATTCGATTGGAATCGAACCAATGAAATGTGTTTTTTGATTTCAAGATAATTTCGGGTTTGTTCGTTTTCGGCTAATTGCTAGTCTAATTCGATTGGAATCGAGACAATGAAAAG
>NW_019262561.1:2515-24188 GCF_002742605.1 Olea europaea var. sylvestris | reverse complement strand
CCGGGGGCGATTTCGTAATTTCTCGCGACGGTGTCGAAATCGGCTCAAATTTGACAGATTGATCGGAAAAAAAAATCGCGCCGTGGGCAATTTCGTCATTTTTCGTGACGGTGTTGTAATCGGCTAAAATTTGACTGATTGATGGGAAACAAAAATCGCGCAAGGGCAATTTCGTCATTTTTCGTGACGGTGTCGGAATCGGAAAAAATTTGACTGATTGATGGGAAACAAAAATCGCGCCCGGGCAATTTCGTCATTTTTCGTGACGGTGTCGAAATCGACTAAAATTTGACTGATTGATTGGAAACAAAAATCGCGCCGGGGGCGATTTCATCATTTTTCGCGACGGTGTCGAAATCGGCTAAAATTTGACTGATTGATGGGAAACAAAAATCGCGCAGGGGCAATTTCGTCATTTTTCGTGACGGTGTCGGAATCGTCTAAAATTTGACTGATCGATGGGAAACAAAAATCGCTCCGTGGGCGATTTCGTCATTTTTCGCGACGGTTTCGAAATGGGCTCAAATTTGACCGATTGATCGGAAAAAATTCGAGCCGGGGGTAATTTCCTCATTTTTCGCGACGGTGTTGGAATCGTCTAAAATTTGACGATTGATGGGAAACAAAAATAGCGCCGTGGGCAATTTCGTTATTTTTCGCGACGGTGTCGGAATCGGGTAAAATTTGTCTGATTGATGGGAAACAAAAATAGCGCCGGGGGCGACTTCGTAATTTTTCGCGACGGTGTCGAAATCGGCTCAAATTTGACGGCTTGATGGGAAACAAAAATCGCGCCGGGTGCAATTTCGTCAGTTTTCGTGACGATGTCGGAATCGGCTAAAATTTGACTGATTGATGGGAAACAAAAATCGTGTCGAGGGCAATTTCGTCATTTTTCGTAACGATGTCGGAATCGGCTAAAATTTGACTGATTGCTGGGAAACAAAAATCGCGCAGAGGCAATTTCGTCATTTTTCGTGACGGTATCGGAATCGGAAAAAATTTGACTAATTGATGGGAAACAAAAATCGCGCCAGGGCAATTTCGTCATTTTTCGTGACGGTGTCGGAATCGGCTAAGATTTGACTGATTGATGGGAAACAAAAATCGTGTCGAGGGCAATTTCGTCATTTTTCGTAACGATGTCGGAATCGGCTAAAATTTGACTGATTGCTGGGAAACAAAAATCGCGCAGAGGCAATTTCGTCATTTTTCGTGACGGTGTCGGAATCGGCTAAGATTTGACTGATTGATGGGAAACAAAAATCGTGTCGAGGGCAATTTCGTCATTTTTCGTAACGATGTCGGAATCGGCTAAAATTTGACTGATTGCTGGGAAACAAAAATCGCGCAGAGGCAATTTCGTCATTTTTCGTGACGGTGTCGGAATCGGCTAAGATTTGACTGATTGATGGGAAACAAAAATCGTGTCGAGGGCAATTTCGTCATTTTTCGTAACGATGTCGGAATCGGCTAAAATTTGACTGATTGCTGGGAAACAAAAATCGCGCAGAGGCAATTTCGTCATTTTTCGTGACGGTGTCGAAATCGGCTAAAATTTGACTGATTGATGGGAAACAAAAATCGCGCCGGGGGCGATTTCGGAATTTCTCGCGACGGTGTCGAAATCGGCTCAAATTTGACAGATTTATCGGAAACAAAAATCTCGCCGGGGGCAATTTCTTCATTTTTCGCGACGGTGTCGAAATCGGCCAAAATTTGACTGATTGATGGGAAACGAAAATCGCTCCGGGAGCGATTTCGTCATTTTTCGCGATGGTGTCGGAATCGGTAAAAATTTGACAGATTGATCGAAAACAAAAATTGCGTCGGGGGCAATTTCGTCATTTTTCGCGACGGTATCGGAATGTGTTCAAATTTGACTGATTGATGGGAAACAAAAATCGTGCAGGGGCAATTTCGTCATTTTTCGTGACGGAGTCGCAATCGGATAAAATATGACTGATTGATGGGAAACAAAAATCGCGCCGGGGGCGATTTCGTAATATTTCGCGACGGTGTCGAAATTGGCTCAAATTTGACAGATTGATGGGAAACAAAAATCGCATCGGGGGTGATTTCGTCATTTTTCGCGATGGTGCCGGAATCGGCGAAAATTTGACAGATCAATCGGAAATAAAAATCGCTCCGAGGGCAATTTCGTCGTTTTTCGCGACGGTGTCGGAATGGGCTCAAATTTGACTGATTGATCGGAAACAAAAATCGCGCCAGGGGCAATTTCGTCATTTTTCGCGACGGTGTCGAAATCATCTAAAATTTGACTAATTGATGGGAAACAAAAATCGCGCCGTGGGCGATTTCGTCATTTTTCGGGACGGTGTCGAAATGGGCTCAAATTTGACTGATTGATGGGAAACAAAAATCGCGCTGGGGACGATTTCATCATTTTTCGCGACGGTGTTGGAATGAGCAAAAATTTGACAGATTGATCGAAAACAAAAATTGCGTCGGGGGCAATTACGTCATTTTTCGCGACAGTGTCGAAATCGGCTAAAATTTGACTGATTGATGGGAAAAAAAATCGCGCCAGGGGCAATTTCGTCATTTTTCGTGACGGTGTCGAAATCATCTAAAATTTGACTGATCGATGGAAAACAAAAATCGCGCCGTGGGCGATTTCGTCATTTTTCGCGACGGTGTCGAAATGGGCTCAAATTTGACCGATTGATCGGAAAAAAATTCGAGCCGGGGGTAATTTCCTCATTTTTCGCGACGGTGTTGGAATCGTCTAAAATTTGACGATTGATGGGAAACAAAAATAGCGCCGGGGGCAATTTCGTTATTTTTCGCGACGGTGTCGGAATCGGGTAAAATTTGACTGATTGATGGGAAACAAAAATAGCGCCGAGGGCGACTTCGTAATTTTTCGCGATGGTGTCGGAATCGGTAAAAATTTGACTGATTGATGGGAAGCAAAAATCGCACCGGGGGCGATTTCGTAATTTTCGCGGCGGTGTTGAAATTGGCTCAAATTTGATAGATTGATCGGAAACAAAAATCGCGCCGGGGGCAATTTCGTCATTTTTCATGACGGTGTCGAAATCGACTAAAATTTAACTGATTGAAGGGAAACAAAAATCGCGCCGTGGGCGATTTCGTCATTTTTCGGGACGGTGTCGAAATGGGCTCAAATTTGACTGATTGATGGGAAACAAAAATCGCGCAGGGGCAATTTCGTTATTTTTCGCGACGATGTCGAAATCGGCTCAAATTTGACAGCTTGATGGGAAACAAAAATCGCGCAGGGGCAATTTCGTTATTTTTCGCGACGATGTCGAAATCGGCTCAAATTTGACAGCTTGATGGGAAACAAAAATCGCGCAGGGGCAATTTCGTTATTTTTCGCGACTGTGTCGGAATGGGCCCAAATTTGACAGGTTGATCGGAAACAAAAATCGCGCCGTGGGCGATTTCGTCATTTTTCGGGACGGTGTCGAAATGGGCTCAAATTTGACTGATTGATGGGAAGCAAAAATCGCACCGGGGGCGATTTCGTAATTTTTCGCGACAGTGTCGAAATAGGCTCAAATTTGACAGATTGATGGGAAACAAAAATCGCGCAGGGGCAATTTCGTTATTTTTCGCGACGATGTCGAAATCGGCTCAAATTTGACAGCTTTATGGGAAACAAAAATCACGCCGGGGGCAATTTCGTCATTTTTCGCGACGGTGTCGAAATCGGCTAAAATTTGACTGATTAATGGGAAACAAAAATCGCGCCGGGGGCAATTTGTTGATCGGAAACAAAAGCCGCGCCGGGGGCAATTTCGTCTTTTTTCGCGACGGTGTCGGAATCGGCTCAAATTTGACAGCTTTATGGGAAACAAAAATCACGCCGGGGGCAATTTCGTCTTTTTTCGCGACGGTGTCGGAATCGGCTCAAATTTGACAGCTTTATGGGAAACAAAAATCACGCCGGGGGCAATTTCGTCTTTTTTCGCGACGGTGTCGGAATCGGCTCAAATTTGACAGCTTTATGGGAAACAAAAATCACGCCGGGGGCAATTTCGTCTTTTTTCGCGACGGTGTCGGAATCTACTAAAATTTGACTGATTGGTGGGAAACAAAAATCGCACCGGGAGCAATTTCGTCATTTTTCACGACGGTGTCAGAATGAGCCGAAATTTGGCAGGTTGAACGGACATAAAAATCGCGCCGGGGGCATTTCGTCATTTTTCGTGACGGAGTCGTAATCGGCTAAAATTTGACTGATTGGTGGGAAACAAAAATCGCGCCTGGGGCGATTTCGTAATTTTTCGCGACGGTGTCGAAATCGGCTAAAATTTGACTGATTGATAGGAAACAAAAATCGCGCCGGGGGCGATTTCGTTATTTTTCGCGACGGTGTCGAAATCGGCTCGAATTTGACAGCTTGATGGGAAACAAAAATCGCGCCGGGGGCAATTTCGTCATTTTTCGTGACGGTGTCGGAATCGGCTAAAATTTGACTGATTTATGGTAAACAAAAATCGCGCAGGGGCAATTTCGTCATTTTTCGTGACGGTGTCGGAATCGGAAAAAATTTGACTGATTGATGGGAAACAAAAATCGCGCCAGGGCAATTTCGTCATTTTTCGTGACGGTGTCGAAATCGGCTAAAATTTGACTGATTGATGGGAAACAAAAATCGAGCCGGGGCGATTTCGTAATTTCTCGCGACGGTGTCGAAATCGGCTCAAATTTGACAGATTTATCAGAAACAAAAATCTCGCCGGGGGCAATTTCGTCATTTTTCGCGACGGTGTCGAAATCGGCTAAAATTTGACTGATTAATGGGAAACAAAAATCGCGCCGGGAGCGATTTCGTCATTTTTCGCGATGGTGTCGGAATCGGTAAAAATTTGACTGATTGATGGGAAGAAAAAATCGCACCGGGGGCGATTTCGTAATTTTTCGCGACGTTGTTGAAATTGGCTCAAATTTGACAGATTGATCGGAAAGGCTAAAATTTGACGGGTTGATCAGAAACAAAAATCGCGCCGGAGGGAATTTCGTCATTTTTCGCGACTGTGACGGATTGGGCTGAAATTTGACTGGTTGATTGTAAATAAAAATCGCGCCGAGGACAATTTCGTCATTTTTCTCGACTGTGTAGGAAAGGGCTAAAATTTGACTGTTGATCAAATACAAAAAACGCTTCAGGGGCAATTTCGTCATTTTTCACGACAGTGTCAGAATGGGCTGAAGTTTGACTGGTTGATCGGAAATAAAAATCGCGCCGGAGACAATTTCGTCATTTTTCTAGACTGTGTCGGAATGGGCTAAAATTTGATTGGTTGATCGGAAACAAAACCGCTTCAAGGGCAATTTCGTCATTTTTCACGACTGTGTCGGAATGGGCTAAAATTTTATGGTTGATCGGAAACAAAATCGCGCCGGGGGTCATTTTTCGTGACTGTGTCGAAATGGGCACAAATTTGACAGGTTGATCGGGAACAAAAACCGCGACGAATGAATTTCGTCATTTTTCGCAACTGCGTCGGAATTGGCTAAAATTTGACGGGTTGATCGGAAACAAAAATCGCGCCGAGGCAATTTCCTCATTTTTCGCGACGGTATCGGAATGGGCTGAAATTTGACTGGTTGATCGGAAATAAAAATCGCGCCGGGGACAATTTCTTCATTTTTCTCGACTGTGTCGGAATGGGTTAAAATTTGAGTAGTTGATCGGAAACAAAAATCGCGCCGGAGGCAATTTCGTCATTTTTCTCGAATGTGTCGGAATGGGCTAAAATTTGACAGGTTGATCGGAAATAAAAAACCGCGCCGGGGGCAATTTAGTCATTTTTCTCAACTGTATCGGAATGGTATAAAATTTGACTGGTTGATCGGAACCAAAAAAATCGCGCCGGGGAAAATTTCGTCATTTTTCAACACTGCGTCGGAATGGGCTCAAATTTGACGGGTTGATCGGGAACAAAAATCGCGTCGGGTGAATTTCGTCATTTTTCGCAACTGCGTCGGAATGGGCTAAGATTTGACAAGTTGATCGAAAACAAAAAATCGCGCCGGGGCAATTTAGTCATTTTTCGCGACTGTGTCGGAATGAGATAAAATTTGTCTGGCAGATCGGAAACAAAAATCGCGCCGTGGGCAATTTCGTCCTTTTTCGCAACTGTGTCGGAATGGGCTCAAATTTGACAGGTTGATCCGGAACAAAAATCGCGCCGGGTGAATTTCGTCATTTTTCGCAACTGCGTCGAAAATGGCTAAAATTTGACGAGTTGATAAGAAACAAAAATCGTGTCAGGGGCAATTTTGTCGTTTTTCGCGACTGTGTCGGAATGGGCTGAAATTTGACTGGTTGATCGGAAATAAAAATCGCGCCGGGGGCAATTTCGTCATTTTTCGCGACTGTGTCGGAATGGGCTGAAATTTGACTGGTTGATCGGAAATAAAAATCGCGCCGAGGACAATTTCGTCATTTTTCTCGACTGTGTCGAAATGGGATAAAATTTGACTGGCAGATCGAAAACAAAAATCGCGCCGGGGGCAATTTCTTCCTTTTTCGCAACTTTGTCGGAATGGGCTCAAATTTGACAGGTTGATCTGGAACAAAAACCGCGCCGGGAGAATTTCGTCATTTTTCGCAACTGCGTCGGAAATGGCTAAAATTTGACGGGTTGATAAGAAACAAAAATCGTGCCAGGGGCAATTTCGTCATTTTTCGAAACTGTGTCGGAATGGGCTGAAATTTGACTGGTTGATCGGATATAAAAATCGCGCCGGGGGCAATTTCGTCATTTTTCGCGACTGTGTCGGAATGGGTTAAAATTTGATTAGTTGATCGGAAACAAAAAATCACGCCGGGGGCAACTTCGTCATTTTTCGCGACTGTGTCGGAATTGGCTGAAATTTGGCAGTTTGATCTGAAATAAAAGTCGCGCCAGGGGTAATTTCGTCATTTTTCTCGACTGTGTCGGACTGGGCTCAAATTTGACAGCTTGATCGGAAGCAAAAATCGCGCCGGGGCAATTTAGTCATTTTTCGCGACTGTATCGGAATGGGATAAAATTTGACTGGTTGATCGGAACCAAAAAAATCGCGCCGGTGCAATTTCGTCATTTTTCGCGACTGCGTCGAAATGGGCTCAAATTTGACGGCTTGATCGGAAACAAAAATTGCGCCGGGTGAATTTCGTCATTTTTCGCAACTGCTTCGGAATTGGATAAAATTTGACGGGTTGATCGAAAAATAAAACTCGCGCCGGGGGCAATTCCGTCATTTTTCTCGACTGTGTCGGAATGGGCTGAAATTTGACTGGTTGATCTGAAATAAAAATCGCGCCGGGGACAATTTCGTCATTTTTCTCGAATGCGTCGGAATGGGCTAAAATTTGACTGGTTGATCGGAAACGAAAATCGCGCCGAGGGCAATTTCGTATTTTTCGCGACTGTGTCGGAATGGGCTGAAATTTGACTGGTTGTTCGGAAATAAAAATCGCGACGGGGGCAATTTTGTCATATTTCGCGATTGTGTCGGGATGGGCTAAAATTTGACAGGTTGATCGGAAACAAAAATTCGCGCCGGGGCAATTTAGTCATTTTTCGCGACTGTGTCGGAATGGGATAAAATTTGACTGGTAGATCGGAAACAAAAATCGCGCCGGGGGCAATTTCGTCCTTTTTCGCAACTGAGTCGGAATGGGCTCAAATTTGACAGGTTGATCTGGAACAAAAATCGCGCCGGGTGAATTTCGTCATTTTTCGTAACTGCGTCGGAAATAGCTAAAATTTGACGGGTTGATAGGAAACAAAAATCGCGCCGGGGGCAATTTTGTCATTTTTCTCGACTGTGTCGGAATGAGCTAAAATTTGACGGGTTGATCGGGAACAAAAACCGCACCGGGTGACTTTCGTCATTTTTCACAACTGCGTCGGAATTGGCTAAAATTCGACAGGTTGATCGGAAACAAAAAATCGCGCCGGGGGTAATTTCGTCATTCCTAGCGACTATGTCGGAATGGGCTCAAATTTGACAGGTTGATCGGGAACAAAAACCGCGACGAATGAATTTCGTCATTTTTCGCAACTGCGTCGGAATTGGCAAAAATTTGACGGGTTGATCGGAAACAAAAATTGCGCCGGGGCAATTTCCTCATTTTTCGCGACTGTGTCGGAATGGGCTGAAATTTGACTGGTTGATCGGAAATAAAAATCGCGCCGGGGACAATTTCTTCATTTTTCTCGACTGTGTCGGAATGGATTAAAATTTGAGTAGTTGATCGGAAACAAAAATCGCGCCAGGGGCAATTTCGTCATTTTTCGCGACTGTGTCGGAATGGGCTAAAATTTGACGGGTTGATCGGGAACAAAAAAATCGCGCCGGGGGCAATTTCGTCATTTTTCGTGACTGTGTCGAAATGGGCTCAAATTTGACGTGTTAATCGGCAACAAAAATCGCACCGGGTGAATTTCGTCATTTTTCGCAACTGCTTCGGAATTGGCTGAAATTTGACGGGTTGATCGGAAACAAAAATCGCGCCGGGGCAATTTCGTCATTTTTTGCGACTGTGTCGGAATGAGCTAAAATTTGACTGGTTGATCGGAAACAAAAACCGTGTCGGGGGCAATTTCGTCATTTTTCGCGACTGTGTCGGAATGGGCTGAAATTTGACTGGTTGATCGGAAACGAAAATTGCCCCGGGGGCAATTTCGTCATTTTTCGCGACTGTGTCGGAATGGGCTCAAATTTGACCGGTTGATCTGGAACAAAAATCGCGTCGGGTGAATTTCGTCATTTTTCGCAACTGCATCGAAAATGGCTAAAATTTGATGGTTGATAGGAAACAAAAATCGTACCGGGGCAATTTCGTCATTTTTCGCGACTGTGTCGGAATGGGCTTAAATTTGACCAGTCAATCGGAAATAAAAATCGCGCCGGGGACAATTTCTTCATTTTTCTCGAATGTGCCGGAATGGGCTAAAATTTGACTGGTTGATCGGAAACGAAAATTGCGCCGAGGGCAATTTCGTATTTTTCGCGACTGTGTCGGAATGGGCTGAAATTTGACTGGTTGATCGGAAATAAAAATCGCACCGGGGACAATTTCGTCATTTTTCTCGACCGTGTCGGAATGGGCTAAAATTTGACTGTTGACCGGAAACAAAAACCGCTTCACGGGCAATTTCGTCTTTTTTCACGACTGTGTCAGAATGGGCTGAAATTTGACTGATTGATCGGAAATGAAAATGGCGCCGGGGACAATTTCGTCATTTTTCTCGACTGTGTCGGAAAGGATTAAAATTTGACTGGTTGATCGAAAACAAAAATCGCTTCAGGGGCAATTTCATCATTTTTCACGACTGTGTCGGAATGGGCTGAAATTTGACAGGTTGATCGGGAACAAAAACAGCGTCGGGTGAATTTCGTCATTTTTCAAAACAGCGTCGGAATTGGCTAAAATTTGACGTGTTGATCGGAAACAAAAATCGCGCTGGGGGCAATTTCGTTATTTTTCTTGACTGTGTCGGAATGGGCTGAAATTTGACTGGTTGATCGGAAATAAAAATCGCGCCGGGGACAATTTCGTCATTTTTCTCGACTGTTTCGGATTGGGCTAAAATTTGACTTGTTGATCGGAAAAAAAATTCGCGCAGGGGGAAATTTCGTCATTTTTCGCGACTGTGTCGGAATGTGCTAAAATTTGATAGGTTGGTCGGAAACAAAAAATCGCGTCGGGGGCAATTTCGTCATTTTTCGCGACTGTGTCGGAATGTGCTAAAATTTGATAGGTTGGTCGGAAACAAAAAATCGCGTCGGGGGCAATTTCGTCATTTTTCGCGACTGTGTCGGAATGGGCTCAAATTTGACAGGTTGATAGAGAACAAAAACCGCGCCGGGTGAATTTCGTCATTTTTCGCAACTGCGTCGGAATAGGCTAAAATTTGACGGGTTGAACAGAAACAAAAATCGCGCCGAGGGGAATTTCGTCATTTTTCGCGACTGTGTCGGATTGGGCTGAAATTTGACTGGTTGATTGTAAATAAAAATCGCGCCGAGGACAATTTCGTCATTTTTCTCGACTGTGTCGGAAAGGGCTAAAATTTGACTGTTGATCGAAAACAAAAATCGCTTCAGGGGCAATTTCGTCATTTTCACGACTGTGTCTGAATGGGGTAAATTTTATGGTTGATCGGAAACAAAATCGCGCCGGGGGTAATTTCGTCATTTTTCGTGACTGCGTCGGAATGGGCACAAATTTGACAGGTTGATCGGGAACAAAAACCGCGACGAATGAATTCCGTTATTTTTCGCAACTGCGTCGGAATTGGCTAAAATTTGACGGGTTGATCGGAAACAAAAATCGCGCCGAGGCAATTTCCTCATTTTTCGCGACTGTATTGGAATGGGCTGAAATTTGACTGGTTGATCGGAAATAAAAATCGCGCCGGGGACAATTTCTTCATTTTTCTCGACTGTGTCGGAATGGGCTAAAATTTGACTGGTTGATCGGAAATAAAAATCGCGCCGGGGACAATTTCTTCATTTTTCTCGACTGTGTCGGAATGGGTTAAAATTTGACTAGTTGATCGGAAACAAAAATCGCACCGGAAGCAATTTCGTCATTTTTCACGACTGTGTCGGAATGGGCTAAAATTTGACAGGTTGATCGGAAACAAAAATCCGCGTCGGGGGCAATTTAGTCATTTTTCTCGACTGTATCGGAATGGTATAAAATTTGACTGGTTGATCGGAACCAAATAAATCGCGCCGGGAAAAATTTCGTCATTTTTCGTGACTGCGTCGGAATGGGCTCAAATTTGACGGGTTGATCGGGAACAAAAATCGCGCCGGGTGAATTTCGTCATTTTTCGCAACTGCGTCGGAATTGGCTAAGATTTGACAAGTTGATCGGAAACAAAAAATCGCGCCGGGGCAATTTAGTCATTTTTCGCGACTGTGTCGGAATGGGATAAAATTTGACTGGCAGATCGGAAACGAAAATTGCGCCGGGGGCAATTTCGTCCTTTTTCGCAACTGTGTCGAAATGGGCTCAAATTTGACAGGTTGATCTAGAACATGCCGGGTGAATTTCGTCATTTTTCGCAACTGCGTCGGAAATGGCTAAAATTTGACGGGTTGAGAAGAAACAAAAATCGTGACAGGGGCAATTTCGTCGTTTTTCGCGACTGTGTCGAAATGGGCTGAAATTTGACTGGTTGATCGAAAATAAAAATCGTGCCGTGGGCAATTTCGTCATTTTTCGCGACTGTGTCGGAATGGGCTGAAATTTGACTGGTTGATCGGAAACAAAAATCGCGCCGGGGGCAATTTCGTCATTTTTCGCGACTGTGTCGGAATGGGCTGAAATTTGACTGGTTGATCGGAAACAAAAATCGCGCCGGGGGCAATTTCGTCATTTTTCGCGACTGTGTCGGAATGGGCAGAAATTTGACTGGTTGATCGGAAACAAAAATTGCGCCGGGGGCAATTTCGTCATTTATCGCGACTGTGTCAGAATGGGCTGAAATTTGACCGGTTGATCGGAAATAAAAATCGCGCCGGGGATAATTTCGTCATTTTTCCCGACTGTGTCAGAAAGGGCTAAAATTTGACTGGTTGATCGGAAACAAAAACCGCTTCAGGGGCAATTTTGTCATTTTTCACGACTGTGTCAGAATGGGCTCAAATTTGACTGGTTGATCGGAAACAAAAATCGCGCTGGGCCAATTTCATCATTTTTCACGACTGTGTCGGAATGGGCTAAAATTTGGCTGGTTGATCGGAAACAAAAACCGCTCCGGGGGAAATTTCGTCATTTTTCGCGACTGTGTCGGAATGGGCTAAAATTTGACTGGTTGATCGGAAACAAAAATTGCGCGGTGGGCAATTTCGTCATTTTTCCCAACTGTGTCGGAATGTGCTCAAATTTGACAGGTTGATCTGGAACAAAAATCGCGTCGGGTGAATTTCGTCATTTTTCGCAACTGCGTCGAAAATGGCTAAAATTTGACGGGTTGATAGGAAACAAAAATCGTGCCGAGGGTAATTTCGTCATTTTTCGCGACTGTGTAGGAATGGGCTGAAATTTGACTGGTTGATCGGAAATAAAAATCGCGCCGCGGACAATTTCGTCATTTTTCTTGGCTGTGTCGGAATGAGCTAAAATTTGACTAGTTGATCGGAAACAAAAATCGCGCCGGAGGCAATTTCGTCATTTTTCGCGACTGTGTCGGAATGGGCTAAAATTTGACAGGTTGATCGGAAACAAAAAACCGCGCCGGGGGTAATTTAGTCATTTTTCGCGACTGTATCGGAATGGTATAAAATTTGACTGGTTGATCGGAATCAAAAAAATCGCGCCGGGGAAAATTTCGTCATTTTTCGCGACTGCGTCGGAATGGGCTCTGATTTGACGGGTTGATCGGGAACAAAAATCGCACCGGGTGAATTTCGTCATTTTTCGCAACTGCGTCGGAATTGGTTAAAATTTGACGGGTTGATCGGAAACAAAAATCGCGCCGGGGGCAATTTCGTCATTTTCCGCGACTGCGTCGGAATGGGCTGAAATTTGACTGGTTGATCGGAAATGAAAATCGCGTCGGGGACAATTTCGTCATTTTTCAAGACTGTGTCGGAATGGGCTGAAATTTGACTGGTTGATCAGAAATAAAAATTGCGCTGGGGACAATTTCGTCATTTTTCTCGGCTGTGTCGGAATGGGTTAAAATTTGACTGGTTGATCGGAAACAAAAATCGCGACTGGGGCAATTTTGTCATATTTCGCGACTGTGTCGGAATGGGCTAAGATTTGACAAGTTGATCGGAAACAAAAAATCGCGCCGGGGCAATTTAGTCATTTTTCGCGACTGTGTCGGAATGGGATAAAATTTGATTGGCAGATCGGAAACAAAAATCGCGCCTGGGGCAATTTCGTCCTTTTTCGCAACTGTGTCGGAATGGGCTCAAATTTGACAGGTTGATCTGGAATACAAACCGCGCCGGGAGAATTTCGTCATTTTTCGAAACTGCGTCGAAAATGGCTAAAATTTGACGGGTCGATAAGAAACAAAAATCGTGCCAGGGGTAATTTCGTAATTTTTCGCGACTGTGTCGGAATGGGCTGAAATTTGACTGGTTGATCGGAAATAAAAATCGCGCCGGGGGCAATTTCGTCATTTTTCGCGACTGTGTCGGAATGGGTTAAAATTTTACTAGTTGATCGGAAACAAAAATCGCGCCGGGGGCAATTTCGTCATTTTTCGCGACTGTGTCGGAATGGGCTAAAATTTGAGAGGTTGATCGGAAACAAAAAATCGCGCCGGGGCAATTTCGTCATTTTTCGCGACTGTGTCGGAATGGGCTAAAATTTGAGAGGTTGATCGGAAACAAAAAATCGCGCCGGGGCAATTTAGTCATTTTTCGCGACTGTATCGGAATGGGATAAAATTTGACTGGTTGATCGGAACCAAAAAAATCGCGCCGGGGCAATTTCGTCATTTTTCGCGACTGTGTCGGAATGGGCTGAAATTTGACTGGTTGTTCGGAAATAAAAATCGCGACTGGGGCAATTTTGTCATATTTCGCGATTGTGTCGGGATGGGCTAAAATTTGACAGGTTGATCGGAAACAAAAAATCGCGCCGGGGCAATTTAGTCATTTTTCGCGATTGTGTCGGAATGGGATAAAATTTGACTGGTAGATCGGAAACAAAAATCGCGCCGGGGGCAATTTCGTCCTTTTTCGCAACTGAGTCAGAATGGGCTCAAATTTGACAGGTTGATCTAGAACAAAAACCGCGCCGGGTGAGTTTTGTTATTTTTCGCAACTGCGTCGGAAATGACTAAAATTTGACGGGTTGATAGGAAACAAAAATCGTGCCGGGGGCAATTTCGTTATTTTTCGCGACTGTGTCGGAATGGGCTGAAATTTGACTGGTTGATCGGAAATAAAAATCGCGCCGGGGGCAATTTCGCCATTTTTCGCGACTGTGTCGGAATGAGCTAAAATTTGACGGGTTGATCGGGAACAACAACCGCGCCGGGTGAATTTCGTCATTTTTCACAACTGTGTCGGAATTGGCTAAAATTTGACGGGTTGATCGGAAACAAAAATCGAGCCGGGGGCAATTTCGTCATTTTTCGCGACTGTGTCGGAATGGGCTGAAATTAGACTGGTTGATCGGAAATAAAAATCGCGTCGGGGACAATTTCGTCATTTTTCCCGACTGTGTCGGAAAGGGCTAAAATTTGACTGGCTGATCGGAAACAAAAACAGCTTCAAGGGCAATTTCGTCATTTTTCACGACTGTGCCAGAATGGGCTCTAATTTGACTGGTTGATCGGAAACAAAAATCGCGCTGGGGCAATTTCGTCATTTTTCACGACTGTGTCGGAATGGGCTAAAATTTGACTGGTTGATCGGAAACAAAAACCGCGCCGGGGGCAATTTCGTCATTTTTCGCGACTGTGTCGGAATGGGCTGATATTTGACTGGTTGACCGGAAACAAAAATCGCGCGGTGGGCAATTTCTTCATTTTTCGCAACTGTGTCGGAATGTGCACAAATTTGACAGGTTGATCTGGAACAAAAACCGCGCCGGGTGAATTTCGTCTTTTTTCGCAACTGCGTCGGAAATGGCTAAAATTTGACGGGTTGATAGGAAACAAAAATCGTGCCGGGGGTAATTTCGTCATTTTTCGCGACTGTGTCGGAATGGGCTGAAATTTGACTAGTTGATCGGAAATAAAAATCGCGCCGCATACAATTTCGTCATTTTTCTCGACTGTGTCGGATTGGGCCTAAAATTTGACTGGTTGATCGGAAACGAAAACCGCGCCGAGGCAATTTCGTATTTTACGCGACTGTGTCGGATTGGGCTGAAATTTGAATGGTTGTTCGGAAATTAAAATCGTATGGGGGCAATTTTGTCATATTTCGCGACTGAGTCGGAACGGGCTAAAATTTGACAGGTTGATCGGAAACAAAAAATCGCGCCGGGGCAATTTAGTCATTTTTCGCGACTGTGTCGGAATGGGATAAAATTTGACTGGTAGATCGGAAAAAAAAATCGCGTCGGGGGCAATTTCGTCCTTTTTCGCAACTGAGTCGGAATGGGCTCAAATTTGACAGGTTGATCTGGAACAAAAACCGCGCCGGGTGAATTTCGTTATTTTTCAGAACTGCGTCGGAAATGGCTAAAATTTGACGGTTGATAGGAAACAAAAATCGAGCCGGGGGCAATTTCGTCATTTTTGGCGACTGTGTCGGAATGGGCTGAAATTTGACTTGTTGATCGGAAATAAAAATCGTCCCGGGGGCAATTTTGCCATTTTTCGCGACTATGTCGGGATGAGCTCAAATTTGACGGGTTGATCGGGAACAACAACTGCGCCGGGTGAATTTCGTCATTTTTCACAACTGCGTCGGAATTGGCTAAAATTTGACGGGTTGATCGGAAACAAAAATCGAGCCGGGGGCAATTTCGTCATTTTTCGCGACTGTGTCGGAATGGGCTGAAATTTGACTGGTTGATAGGAAATAAAAATCGCGCTGGGGACAATTTCGTCATTTTTCCCGACTGTGTCGGAAAGGGCTAAAATTTGACTGGTTGATCGGAAACAAAAACAGCTTCAGGGGCAATTTCGTCATTTTTCACGACTGTGTCAGAATGGGCTCAAATTTGACTGGTTGATCGGAAACAAAAATCGCGCTGGGGCAATTTCGTCATTTTTCGCGACTGCGTCGGAATGGGCTAAAATTTGACTGGTTGATCGGAAACAAAAACTGCGACTGAGCCAATTTCGTCATTTTTCGCGACTGTGTCGGAATGGGCTGAAATTTGACTGTTTGATCGGAAACAAAAATCGCGCAGTGGGCAATTTCTTCATTTTTCGCAACTGTGTCGGAATGTGCACAAATTTGACAGGTTGATCTGGAACAAAAACCGCGCTGGGTGAATTTCGTCTTTTTTCGCAACTGCGTCGGAAATGGCTAAAATTTGACGGGTTGATAGGAAACAAAAATCGTGCCGGGGGTAATTTCGTCATTTTTCTCGACTGTGTCGGAATGGGCTGAAATTTGACTGGTTGATCGGAAATAAAAATCGCGCCGGGGACAATTTCGTCATTTTTCTCGAATGCGTCGGAATGGGCTAAAATTTGACTGGTTGATCGTAAACGAAAATCGCGCCGAGGGAAATTTCGTATTTTTCGCGACTGTGTCGGAATGGGCTGAAATTTGACTGGTTGTTCGGAAATAAAAATCGCGCCGGGGGAATTTCGTCATTTTTCACGACTGTGTCGGAATGGGCTCAAATTTGATCGATTGATCGGAAACAAAAACCGCTTCAGGGGCAATTTCATCATTTTTCACGACTGTGTCGGAATGGGCTCAAATTTGATCGATTGATCGGAAACAAAAACCGCTTCAGGGGCAATTTCATCATTTTTCACGACTGTGTCGGAATGGGCTCAAATTTGATCGATTGATCGGAAACAAAAACCGCTTCAGGGGCAATTTCATCATTTTTCACGACTGTGTCGGAATGGGCTCAAATTTGATCGATTGATCGGAAACAAAAACCGCTTCAGGGGCAATTTCATCATTTTTCACGACTGTGTCGGAATGGGCTCAAATTTGATCGATTGATCGGAAACAAAAACCGCTTCAGGGGCAATTTCATCATTTTTCACGACTGTGTCGGAATGGGCTCAAATTTGATCGATTGATCGGAAACAAAAACCGCTTCAGGGGCAATTTCATCATTTTTCACGACTGTGTCGGAATGGGCTCAAATTTGATCGATTGATCGGAAACAAAAACCGCTTCAGGGGCAATTTCATCATTTTTCACGACTGTGTCGGAATGGGCTCAAATTTGATCGATTGATCGGAAACAAAAACCGCTTCAGGGGCAATTTCATCATTTTTCACGACTGTGTCGGAATGGGCTCAAATTTGATCGATTGATCGGAAACAAAAACCGCTTCAGGGGCAATTTCATCATTTTTCACGACTGTGTCGGAATGGGCTCAAATTTGATCGATTGATCGGAAACAAAAACCGCTTCAGGGGCAATTTCATCATTTTTCACGACTGTGTCGGAATGGGCTCAAATTTGATCGATTGATCGGAAACAAAAACCGCTTCAGGGGCAATTTCATCATTTTTCACGACTGTGTCGGAATGGGCTCAAATTTGATCGATTGATCGGAAACAAAAACCGCTTCAGGGGCAATTTCATCATTTTTCACGACTGTGTCGGAATGGGCTCAAATTTGATCGATTGATCGGAAACAAAAACCGCTTCAGGGGCAATTTCATCATTTTTCACGACTGTGTCGGAATGGGCTCAAATTTGATCGATTGATCGGAAACAAAAACCGCTTCAGGGGCAATTTCATCATTTTTCACGACTGTGTCGGAATGGGCTCAAATTTGATCGATTGATCGGAAACAAAAACCGCTTCAGGGGCAATTTCATCATTTTTCACGACTGTGTCGGAATGGGCTCAAATTTGATCGATTGATCGGAAACAAAAACCGCTTCAGGGGCAATTTCATCATTTTTCACGACTGTGTCGGAATGGGCTCAAATTTGATCGATTGATCGGAAACAAAAACCGCTTCAGGGGCAATTTCATCATTTTTCACGACTGTGTCGGAATGGGCTCAAATTTGATCGATTGATCGGAAACAAAAACCGCTTCAGGGGCAATTTCATCATTTTTCACGACTGTGTCGGAATGGGCTCAAATTTGATCGATTGATCGGAAACAAAAACCGCTTCAGGGGCAATTTCATCATTTTTCACGACTGTGTCGGAATGGGCTCAAATTTGATCGATTGATCGGAAACAAAAACCGCTTCAGGGGCAATTTCATCATTTTTCACGACTGTGTCGGAATGGGCTCAAATTTGATCGATTGATCGGAAACAAAAACCGCTTCAGGGGCAATTTCATCATTTTTCACGACTGTGTCGGAATGGGCTCAAATTTGATCGATTGATCGGAAACAAAAACCGCTTCAGGGGCAATTTCATCATTTTTCACGACTGTGTCGGAATGGGCTCAAATTTGATCGATTGATCGGAAACAAAAACCGCTTCAGGGGCAATTTCATCATTTTTCACGACTGTGTCGGAATGGGCTCAAATTTGATCGATTGATCGGAAACAAAAACCGCTTCAGGGGCAATTTCATCATTTTTCACGACTGTGTCGGAATGGGCTCAAATTTGATCGATTGATCGGAAACAAAAACCGCTTCAGGGGCAATTTCATCATTTTTCACGACTGTGTCGGAATGGGCTCAAATTTGATCGATTGATCGGAAACAAAAACCGCTTCAGGGGCAATTTCATCATTTTTCACGACTGTGTCGGAATGGGCTCAAATTTGATCGATTGATCGGAAACAAAAACCGCTTCAGGGGCAATTTCATCATTTTTCACGACTGTGTCGGAATGGGCTCAAATTTGATCGATTGATCGGAAACAAAAACCGCTTCAGGGGCAATTTCATCATTTTTCACGACTGTGTCGGAATGGGCTCAAATTTGATCGATTGATCGGAAACAAAAACCGCTTCAGGGGCAATTTCATCATTTTTCACGACTGTGTCGGAATGGGCTCAAATTTGATCGATTGATCGGAAACAAAAACCGCTTCAGGGGCAATTTCATCATTTTTCACGACTGTGTCGGAATGGGCTCAAATTTGATCGATTGATCGGAAACAAAAACCGCTTCAGGGGCAATTTCATCATTTTTCACGACTGTGTCGGAATGGGCTCAAATTTGATCGATTGATCGGAAACAAAAACCGCTTCAGGGGCAATTTCATCATTTTTCACGACTGTGTCGGAATGGGCTCAAATTTGATCGATTGATCGGAAACAAAAACCGCTTCAGGGGCAATTTCATCATTTTTCACGACTGTGTCGGAATGGGCGGAAATTTGACTGGTTGATCGGAACCAAAAAAATCGCGCCGGGGAAAATTTCGTCATTTTTCGCGACTGCGTCGGAATGGGCTCAGATTTGATGGGTTGATCGGGAAAAAAAATCGCGCCGGGTGAATTTCGTCATTTTTCGCAACTGCGTCGGAATTGGCTAAAATTTGACGGGTTGATCGGAAACAAAAATCGCGCCGGGGGCAATTTCGTCATTTTTCGCGACTGTGTTGGAATGGTCTGAAATTTGACTGGTTGATCGGAAATAAAAATCGCGCCGGGGACAATTTCGTCATTTTTCAAGACTGTGTCGGAATGGGCTGAAATTTGACTGGTTGATCAGAAATAAAAATCGCGCCGGGACAATTTCGTCACTTTTCTCGACTGTGTCGGAATGGGTTAAAATTTGACTGGTTGATCGGAAACAAAAATCGCGACGGGGGCAATTTTGTCATATTTCGCGACTATGTCGGAATGGGCTAAGATTTGACAAGTTGATCGGAAACAAAAAATCGCGCCGCGGCAATTTAGTCATTTTTCGTGACTGTGTCGGAATGGGAGAAAATTTGACTGGCAGATCGGAAACAAAAATCGCGCCGGGGGCAATTTCGTCCTTTTTCGCAACTGTGTCGGAATGGGCTCAAATTTGACAGGTTGATCTGGAACAAAAACCGCGCCGGGAGAATTTCGTCATTTTTCTCAACTGCGTCGGAAATGGCTAAAATTTGACGGGTTGATAAGAAACAAAAATCGTGCCAGGGGCAATTTCGTCATTTTTCGCGACTGTGTCGGAATGGGCTGAAATTTGACTGGTTGATCAGAAATAAAAATCGCGCCGGGACAATTTCGTCACTTTTCTCGACTGTGTCGGAATGGGTTAAAATTTGACTGGTTGATCGGAACAAAAAAAATCGCGCCGGGGCAATTTCGTCATTTTTCGCGACTGTGTCGGAATGGGATAAAATTTGACAGGTTGATCGGAAACAAAAAATCGCGCCGGGAGCAATTTAGTCATTTTTCGCGACTATATCGGAATGGGATAAAATTTGACTGGTTGATCGGAACCAAAAAAATCGCGCCGGGGCAATTTTGTCATTTTTCACGACTGCGTCGAAATGGGCTCAAATTTGACGGGTTGATCGGGAACGAAAATCGCGCCGGGTGAATTTCGTCATTTTTCGCAACTGCTACGGAATTGGATAAAATTTGACGGGTTGATCGAAAAATAAAACTCGCGCCGGGGGCAATTTCGACATTTTTCTCGACTGTGTCGGAATGGGCTGAAATTTGACTGGTTGATCGGAAATAAAAATCGCGCTGCGGACAATTTCGTCATTTTTCTCGGCTGTGTCGGAATGAGTTAAAATTTGACTAGTTGATCGGAAACAAAAATCGCGCCGGAGGCAATTTCGTCATTTTTCGCGACTGTGTCGGAACGGGCTAAAATTTGACAGGTTGATCGGAAACAAAAAATCGCGCCGGGGCAATTTAGTCATTTTTCGCGACTGTGTCGGAACGGGCTAAAATTTGACAGGTTGATCGGAAATAAAAATCGCGCTGCGGACAATTTCGTCATTTTTCTCGGCTGTGTCGGAATGAGCTAAAATGTGACTAGTTGATCGGAAACAAAAATCGCGTCGGGGGCAATTTCGTCCTTTTTCGCAACTGAGTCGGAATGGGCTCAAATTTGACAGGTTGATCTGGAACAAAAATCGCGCCGGGTGAATTTCGTTATTTTTCAGAACTGCGTCGGAAATGGCTAAAATTTGACGGGTTGATAGGAAACAAAAATCGAGCCGGGGGCAATTTCGTCATTTTTCGCGACTGTGTCGGAATGGGCTGAAATTTGACTGGTTGATCGGAAATAAAAATCGCCCCGGGGGCAATTTCGCCATTTTTCGCGACTATGTCGGGATGAGCTCAAATTTGACGGGTTGATCGGGAACAACAACCGCGCCGGGTGAATTTCGTCATTTTTCACAACTGCGTCGGAATTGGCTAAAATTTGACGGGTTGATCGGAAACAAAAATCGAGCCGGGGGCAATTTCGTCATTTTTCGCGACTGTGTCGGAATGGGCTGAAATTTGACTGGTTGATCGGAAATAAAAATCGCGCCGGGGACAATTTCGTCATTTTTCCCGACTGTGTCGGAAAGGGCTAAAATTTGACTGGTTGATCGGAAACAAAAACAGCTTCAGGGGCAATTTCGTCATTTTTCACGACTGTGTCAGAATGGGCTCAAATTTGACTGGTTGATCGGAAACAAAAATCGCGCTGGGGCAATTTCGTCATTTTTCGCGACTGCGTCGGAATGGGCTAAAATTTGACTGGTTGATTGGAAACAAAAACTGCGACGGAGCCAATTTCGTCATTTTTCGCGACTGTGTCGGAATGGGCTGAAATTTGACTGTTTGATCGGAAACAAAAATCGCGCAGTGGGCAATTTCTTCATTTTTCGCAACTGTGTCGGAATGTGCATAAATTTGACAGGTTGATCTGGAACAAAAACCGCGCTGGGTGAATTTCGTCTTTTTTCGCAACTGCGTCGGAAATGGCTAAAATTTGACGGGTTGATAGGAAACAAAAATCGTGCCGGGGGTAATTTCGTCATTTTTCTCGACTGTGTCGGAATGGGCTGAAATTTGACTGGTTGATCGGAAATAAAAATCGCGCCGGGGACAATTTCGTCATTTTTCTCGAATGCGTCGGAATGGGCTAAAATTTGACTGGTTGATCTGAAACGAAAATCGCGCCGT
>NW_019262561.1:884-1935 GCF_002742605.1 Olea europaea var. sylvestris | reverse complement strand
AAAATAAAAAACGCTTCAGGGGCAATTTCGTCATTTTTCACGACTGTGTCAGAATGGGCTGAAGTTTGACTGGTTGATCGGAAATAAAAATCGCGCCGGGGACAATTTCGTCATTTTTCTCGACTGTGTCGGAAAGGGCTAAAATTTGATTGGTTGATCGGAAACAAAAACCGCTTCAAGGGCAATTTCGTCATTTTTCACGACTGTGTCGGAATGGGCTAAAATTTTATGGTTGATCGGAAACAAAATCGCGCCGGGGGTAATTTCGTCATTTTTCGTGACCGTGTCGGAATGGGCACATATTTGACAGGTTGATCGGGAACAAAAATCGCGACGAATGAATTTCGTCATTTTTTGCAACTGCGTCGGAATTGGCTAAAATTCGACGGGTTGATCGGAAACAAAAATCGCGCAGAGGCAATTTTCTCATTTTTCGCGACTGTATCGGAATGGGCTGAAATTTGACTGGTTGATCGGAAATAAAAATCGCGCCGGGGACAATTTCTTCATTTTTCTTGACTGTGTCGGAATGTGTTAAAATTTGACTAGTTGATCGGAAACAAAAATCGCGCCGGAAGCAATTTCGTCATTTTTCGCGACTGTGTCGGAATGGGCTAAAATTTGACAGGTTGATCGGAAACAAAAAACCGCGCCAGGGGCAGTTTAGTCATTTTTCTCGACTGTATCGGAATGGTATAAAATTTGACTGGTTGATCGGAACCAAAAAAATCGCACCGGGGAAAATTACGTCATTTTTCGCGACTGTGTCGGAATGGGCTCAAATTTGACGGGTTGATCGGGAACAAAAATCGCGCCGGGTGAATTTCGTCATTTTTCGCAACTACGTCGGAATGGGCTAAGATTTGACAAGTTGATCGGAAACAAAAAATCGCGCCGGGGCAATTTAGTTATTTTTCGCCACTGTGTCCGAATGGGATAAAATTTGACTGGCGGATCGGAAACAAAAATCGCGCCGAGGGCAATTTCATCCTTTGTCGCAACTGTGTCGGAATGGGCTCAAATTTGACAGGTTGATCTGGAACAAAAATCG
>NW_019262561.1:0-754 GCF_002742605.1 Olea europaea var. sylvestris | reverse complement strand
AATTTCGTCATTTTTCGCGACTGTGTCGGAATGGGCTGAAATTTGACAGGTTGATCGGAAACAAAAATCGCGCCGGGGGCAATTTCGTCATTTTTCGCAACGGTGTCGGAATGGCTGAAATTTTACTAGTTGATCGGAAACAAAAATTGCGCCGGGGGCAATTTCGTCATTTTTCGCGACTGTGTCGGAATGGGCTGAAATTTGACTGGTTGATCGGAAATAAAAATCGCGCCGAGGACAATTTCGTCATTTTTCCCGACTGTGTCAGAAAGGGCTAAAATTTGACTGGTTGATCGAAAACAAAAACCGCTTCAGGGGCAATTTCGTCATTTTTCACGACTGTGTTAGAATGGGCTCAAATTTGACTGGTTGATCGGAAACAAAAATCGCGCTGGGGCAATTTCATCATTTTTCGCGACTGTGTTGGAATGGGCTAAAATTTGGCTGGTTGATCGGAAATAAAAACCGCTCCGAGGGCAATTTCGTCATTTTTCGCGACTGTGTCGGAATGGGCTAAAATTTGACTGGTTGATCGGAAACAAAAATTGCGCGGTGGGCAATTTCGTCATTTTCCCAACTGTGTCGGAATGCGCTCAAATTTGACAGGTTGATCTGGAACAAAAACCGCGCCGGGTGAATTTCGTCATTTTTCGCAACTGCGTCGGAAATGGCTAAAATTTGACGGGTTGATAGGAAACAAAAATCGTGCCGAGGGTAATTTCGTCATTTTTCGCGACTGTGTCGGAATGGGCTG
>NW_019262560.1:0-1000 GCF_002742605.1 Olea europaea var. sylvestris | reverse complement strand
TTTTTCAAGACAGGTTAGGTTTATGGTAGACCCCCTATATGTTTCACTTACGCAAAAAGAGGAAAGAATGAAGTGAGGCAGCCAAGTCAGCCAGCATATTCCAGAATATTCCACCAAATCAGTCAGTGAGCGGGGTAAAAGAGTAATATTGATGGGAGAATGTCTATAAAATGTGACGGAGGGAAAGGTCATAGTCAGGCATTGTTTGATTGAGTTTTCAGTTAGATAGGAGGGATTCCATGCATCTTAAATAGCCTGTGAATTGTTATCTTGTTGTTCAGTCTTCAATAAGCTGTTATCTTCAAAATCCAATTCCCGCATTTAGCTTTATTATTATAATTCAATTCTGATCCTTGCTCATTGTTCACAGTCACTTTGGTTGGTTGTATCACAGGCCTAGGTCCTAACAATTTGGTGTCAAAGCATCAACCTGGGAGATGACACTCACGGTTCGTATGGATGTGTTGGGAACAAGGGTCGAAGGGATGCAAGAAGGATGGAGGCCTGAGAACGGAGTGTCTGAGTTGCTAAAGAAATTCAATCTGATGATGAAAAAGTGGGATGTGTTGGAACGTGACAAGAAGGAAAAAGGAGTGGAAACCAATTCACCAGACACGACAAAGAACCGGGACAATTTGGTCACCTCTCAAGGGTCAGGCAAAAATACTGAAATTAGGGGACGTTGAGATGAAGCCAACCAAGTCGGAAATCAAAGTCGCCGATTAGAAATGCCGGTGTTCAATGGTGAAGATCCTAATGGGTGGATGTTTCCGGGCTAAGAGATACTTCAACATGCATCGCCTTTCAAATTGGGAACAAGTGGAAGCTGTTGCCATTTGTTTTGAAGGGCAGCACTTGCCTGGTACCAATGGGAGGATATAGCAGACAACCCATGAGAACTTGGGAAGACGTGAAGCTTCTACTGCTGGGTTGTTTTCGCCCATCTCAAGACGACAGCCTTAAAAAAATTCCTAGAGTTGAAAACAGGAGGGCAAGGTGA
>NW_019262559.1:665-1000 GCF_002742605.1 Olea europaea var. sylvestris | reverse complement strand
CGTCATTACGAAATCGTGAGCTAAACCCAAAACAGTCGCTACATTTCCGAAAAGTACTTATGGTCCCAAAAACGGACACTGTCAGCAAAAGTTATGCTCAATTCTTCGAACGTCGTCAGTCCGAATATGCAGGTGCACGTTCTTCAAAAAATGGTCATATCCCTCATACGTCACGACAAAGTTGTGAGTTCAATCCAAAAGGGTCGCTACATGTCCGAAAAGTACTTATGGGCCCGAAACGGACACCGTCTGCAAAAGTTACGCTCATTTCTTCGAAGGTCGACAATCCTAGCGTTCCCAATATGCGAGTGGTCGTTCTTCAAAAAAAGGACGAA
>NW_019262559.1:0-333 GCF_002742605.1 Olea europaea var. sylvestris | reverse complement strand
TCGAAGGTCGACAATCCAAGCGTTCCCAATATGCGAGTGGTCGTTCTTCAAAAAAGGGATGAAAACCCTAATACGTTATTACGAAATCATGAGCTAAACCCAAAACGGTCGCTACATTTCCGAAAAGTACTTATGGTCCCAAAAACGGACACTGTCTGCAAAAGTTATGCTCATTTCTTCGAACGTCGTCAGTCCAAATATGCAGGTGCACGTTACTCAAAAAATGGTCAAATCCCTCATACGTCACGATGAAGTTGTGAGTTCAATCTAAAAGGGTCGCTACATGTCCAAAAAGTACTTATGTGCCCAAAACGGACCCCGTCTGCAAAAGTT
>NW_019262558.1:0-1000 GCF_002742605.1 Olea europaea var. sylvestris | reverse complement strand
ACAAATGCCAAAGTTGCCCCGGGTGCAGTTTTTCTTTGTTAATTTTCAGTCCAACACCTCTTCAACCTGACATATTTAATACGAAAATTAATTATTCGGAGGTCCAAGCGAAAGAATTTGGCTAAAATCCCATGATCTCGGGTCTGTGCCCCGAGTCCAATTTCACGGGCTGATTCCAATCAAACTGCCAAATTTCGGCCAATTTCGACATCGTCGCGACAAACGACAAAATTGCCCCTGGTGCAATTTTTCTTTGTTAATTTTCTGTCCAGCAATTCTTCAACCTGCATAATTAACACGGAAATTCATTATTCGAAGACCCAAATGAAGGAGTTTGGGTAAAATCCCATGATCTCGGGTATGTGCCCTGAGTCCAATTTCGAGGGCAGTTTCCAATCAACCTGCCAAATTGGCCGATTCCGACACCGTCGCGACAAATGACAAAATTGCCCTTGGTGTAGTTTTACTTTGTTAATTTTCAGTCCAGCACTTCTTCAACCTGACATAATTTATACGAAAATTAATTATTCGAAATCCCAAACGAAGGAGTTTGGCTAAAATCCAGTAATCCCGGGTCTGTGCCCCGAGTCCAATTTCCCAGGCCGTTTCCAATCAACCTGCCAAATTTCGGCCCATTACGAAACTATCGCGACAAATGACAAAATTACCCCTTGTACGATTTTTCTTTTTTAATTTTCTGTCCAGCACCTCTTCAACCTGACATAATTAATACGAAAATTAATTATTAGGAGGCCCAAACAAAGGAGTTTGGCTAAAATCCCGTGATCCTGGGTCTGTGCCTCGACTCCAATTTCGCGACCTGTTTCCAAGTAACCTGCCAAATTTAAGGTCGATTCCGACACCGTCGCAACAAATGACAAAATTGCCCCTGACGCGATTTTATTTTGTTAATTTTTAGTCCAACATTTCTTCAACCTGACATAATTAATAAGGAAATTAATTATTTGGCGCCCAAACCAAGGAATTTGGGTAAAATCCC
>NW_019262557.1:0-1000 GCF_002742605.1 Olea europaea var. sylvestris | reverse complement strand
CGAAATTCCCCCCGGCGAGATTTTTGTTCCCGGTCAAACTGTCAAATTTGAGCCCATTTCGACTCCGTCGCGAAAAATGACAATATTACCCCCTGCGCGATTTTTGTTTCCGATCAACCAGTCAAATTTGAGCCCCATTCCGACTCCGTCGCGAAAAATGACGAAATTGCCCCCGTTGCGATTTTTGTTCCCGATCAACCTGTCAAATTTGAGCCCATTCCGACTCCGTCGCGAAAAATGACGAAATTCCCCCCGTTGCGATTTTTGTTCCCGATCAACCTGTCAAATTTGAGCCCATTCCGACACCTTCGTAAAAATGACGAAATTGCCCCTGGCGTGATTTTTGTTTCCGATCAACCTGTCAAATTTGAGCCCATTCCGACACCTTCGTAAAAATGACGAAATTGCCCCTGGCGTGATTTTTGTTTCCGATCAACCTGTCAAATTTGAGCCCATTCCGACACCTTCGTAAAAATGACGAAATTGCCCCTGGCGTGATTTTTGTTTCCGATCAACCTGTCAAATTTGAGCCCATTCCGACACCTTCGTAAAAATGACGAAATTGCCCCTGGCGTGATTTTTGTTTCCGATCAACCTGTCAAATTTGAGCCCATTCCGACACCTTCGTAAAAATGACGAAATTGCCCCTGGCGTGATTTTTGTTTCCGATCAACCTGTCAAATTTGAGCCCATTCCGACACCTTCGTAAAAATGACGAAATTGCCCCTGGCGTGATTTTTGTTTCCGATCAACCTGTCAAATTTGAGCCCATTCCGACACCTTCGTAAAAATGACGAAATTGCCCCTGGCGTGATTTTTGTTTCCGATCAACCTGTCAAACTGGAGCCCATTTCGACTCCGTCGCGAAAAATGACGAAATTTCCCACGACGAGATTTTTTTTCCCAGTCAACCTGTCAAATTTGAGCCCATTCCGATTCCGTCGCGAAAAATGAAGAAATTGCCCCTGCGCGGTTTTTGTTTCCGATCAACCTACCAAAT
>NW_019262556.1:0-1000 GCF_002742605.1 Olea europaea var. sylvestris | reverse complement strand
GTCATCGTTTACACAGATCACGCTGTCATCAAGTACTTAATGGAAAAGAAGGATGCCAAGCCACGTCTCATTCGTTGGATACTACTGCTTCAAGAGTTTGATTTGAAAATCAGAGATAAGAAAGACAGTGAAAACATACTAGCAGACCACTTGTCTCTACTCGAGACCACAGAGCAGACAGAGACCATGGAAATCAATGAAGTCTTCCCAAATGAACAGATCTTCGGTGTGGGGGAGACACCCTGGTATGCTGACATAGTTAACTACTTAGCCAGTTCTATCATTCCACCAGATTACTCAAGTCACCAGAAGAAGAAATTTTTCGTTGAGTTGAAGTATTATTTTTGGGAAGATCCCATTCTATACAGGCGAGGAGCTGATCAAATCGTTCGTCGTTGCGTACCTGAGGAAGAAGTGCCCTTAATACTAGAACATTATCATTCATCTACATACGCAGGACATTTTGGTGCTTCAAAAACATCGACGAAGATCCTTCAGTCATGTTTTTACTGGCCTACGTTTTTAAGGATGCCTTTGAATTCGTGAAAAGATGTGACCGATGTCACAGCACCAGTAATATATCGAGGAGAAACGAAATGTCTTTGAACCGTATCCTGGAGGTGGAACTATTCGATGTTTGGGGGATCGACTTCACAGGGCCATTTCCCTCATCATTCTTTAATCAGCACATATTGGTGGCTATGGATTACGTATCGAAGTGGGTAGAAGCCGTTGCATTGCCTACCAACGATGGGAAGGTGGTGATTGATATTTTCACCCTCTTTGGCACACCGAGAGCTATAATCAGTAACGGTGGCAAACATTTCTGCAATCGTCAATTTGAACAGTTGTTGACTAAATATAGCGTTAAACATCATGTAGCCACTGCATATCATCCTCAAACCAGCGGACAGGTTGAAGTGTCCAATAGACAATTAAAGCGAATACTTGAAGTCACAGTAAGCTCTTAACGAAAAGATTGGTTTAAGAAGTTGGACGA
>NW_019262555.1:0-1000 GCF_002742605.1 Olea europaea var. sylvestris | reverse complement strand
GTTTTTGATTTCATGATAAATTCGGGTTTGTTCGTCTTTGGCAAATTGCTAGTCTAATTGAATTGGAATCGAGCCAATGAAAATTTACTTTTGATTTCATGATAACATCGGGTTTGTTCATTTTTCGCGAGTTACTAGTCTAATTCGATTGGAATCGAGCCAATGAAAAGTGGTTTTTGATTTCAAGATAACTTTGGCTTTGTTCGCTGTTGGCGTATTGCTAGTCTAATTCGATTGGAATCAAGCTAATGAAAGGTAGCTATTGATTTCATCATAACTTTGGGTTTGTTCATTTTTGGGGAATTGCTAGTCTAATTTGATTGGAATCGAGCCAACGAAGAGTAGTTTTTGATTTCTTGATAACTTCGGGTTTGTTTGTTTTCGGAGAATGATTGTGCAATTCGATTGGAATCAAGCCAATGAAAAGTTGTTTTTAATTTGATGATATCTTCTGGTTTCGTCGTTTTTGGCAAATTTCTAGTCTAATTCGATTGGAATCGAGCCAGTGGAAAGTGATTTTTGATTTCATGATAACTTCGGGTCTGTTCTATTTTGGCGAATTGCTAGTCTAATTCGATTGGAATCGAGCCAATGAAACGTGGCTTTTGATTACTTGATAAATTAGGGTTTGTTCATTTTTTTGCGAAATGCCAATCAAATTCGATTGGAATCGAGCCAATGCAAAGTGGTTATTGATTTTATGATAACTTCGGGTTTATTCGTTTTTGTCGAATTACTATTCTAAATGTCGGGTTTGTTCATTTTTTTATGAATTGCTAGTCTAATTCGATTGAAATCGAGCCAATGAAAAGTGTTTTTTGATTTCATGATAACTTTGGGTTTGATCGTTTTTGTCAAATTGCTATAATTCGATTGGAATCGAGCCAATGAAAAGTGGTTTTTATTTCATGATAACATCGGGTTTGTTCATTTTTGGCGAATTGCTAGTCTAATTCGATTAGAATCGAGCCAATGAAATGTGGTTTTTGATTTCATGATA
>NW_019262554.1:0-1000 GCF_002742605.1 Olea europaea var. sylvestris | reverse complement strand
TTGACTCTTGAAAACAATACAAGTGTCAAACAACGTGCCAAAAATCAGCGTACAAATAGTAAATTTAATCGATAAGAACCGTACTACATGTACACTATGGTGTACGCTTTAATTTATACATTGCCACGAGACATTACCCTGTTGGGCGGTTTAAATTTCAAACAGTTTTCCCATCTAATTGGCACTTAACAACAATGCAAGTGTCAAGGAACGTGTTAAAAATTAGTGTACAAATAGCAAAGTTCAGTTGGTAAGAGCCTTGCGACGTACACTATGGTGTACAATTTGGTTTTCATGCTGCCATGGGTCATTACCTTGTTGGAAAGTTTAAATTTCAAGCAATTTTCCATCCAATTAACACATGACAACAATGCAAGTGTCAAATAACGTGTCAAAAATCAATGTACAGATAGTAAAGTTCAATTAGTAAGAACCTTGCTACATTCACACGAAGTTTACACTTTACCACGTGACATTACCCTGTTGGACACCTCATGTACACTATGGTATGCACACTCTAGTTTACACTTTACCACGTGATATTGCCTTGTTAGACAGTATAAATTTCAAACAGTTTTTCCATCCAATTGACACTTGTCCACAATTCAAGTATCAAACAACGTTTTAAAAATCAGTGTACAAATAGCAAAGTTCAATCAGTATGAACTTTGCTACATGTTTACTTTAGTTTTCACTTTGCCACATGACATTACCCTGTAGGACAGTTTAAATTTCAAACAGTTTTTCCATCCAATTGACACTTGAAAATAGTACAAGTGTCAAACAACGTGCCAAAAATCAGCGTACAAATAGTAAATTCAATTGATAAGAACCGTACTACATGTACACTATGGTATACGCTTTAGTTTACACATTGCCACGAGACATTACCCTATTAGACGATTTAAATTTCAAACAGTTTTCCCATCTAATTGACCCTTGAAGACAACGCAAATGTTGAACAACGTGTCAAAAATCAGTTTACAAATAGCAAAGTTCA
>NW_019262553.1:0-1000 GCF_002742605.1 Olea europaea var. sylvestris | reverse complement strand
AGAAATTTTGCAGGTTGATTGGAAACGGCCTGAGAAATTGGACTCAAGGCAGAGACCCGAGATCATGGGATTTTAGCCAAATTCCTTCGTTTGGGCCTCCGAATAATTAATTTCCGTATTAATTATGTTAGGTTGAAGAATCGCTAGACAAAAAATTAACAATGCAAAATTGCACCAGGGGCAATTTTGTCTTTTGTTGCGACGTTGTCGGAATGGACCGAAATTTGCAAGGTTGATTGGAAACGACCCACGAAATTGGACTCGAGACATTGACCCGAGATCACGGGATTTTAGCCAAATTCCTTCGTTTGAGCCTTCGAATAATTAATTTTCTTATTAATTATGTGAGGTTGAAGAAGTGATGGATAGAAAATTAACAAAGCAAAACCGCACCAGGGGCAATTTTGCCATTTGTCGCGATGGTGTTGGAATGGGCCCAAATTTGGCCGGCTGATTGGAAATTGCCCGTGAAATTAGACTCGAGGCGCAGACCCGGGATCACGGGATTTATCCAAATTCCTTCTTTTGGGCCTCCGAATAATTAATCTCTGCATTAATTTTGTCCGGTTGAAAAAGTGCTGGACAGAAAATTAACAAAGAAAAACCGCATCAGGGGCAATTTTGTCATTTGTCGCGACGGTGTCGGAATGGGACAAAATTTGGTAGGTTGATTGGAATTGGCCTACGAAATTGGACTCGTGGCACAGACCCGTGATCATGGAATTTTATCCAAATTCCTTTGTTTGGGCCTCCGAATAATTAATTTCCTTATTAATTATGTCATGTTGAAGAAGTGATGGACAGAAAATTAACAAAGCAAAACTGCACCAAGAGCAATTTTGTCATTTGTCACGACGGTGTCGAAATGGGCAGAAATTTGACAGGTTGATTGGAAACGGCCTGCAAAACTGGACTCGGGGCACAGACCCGGGATCACGGGATTTCAGCCAAATTCCTTCGTTTGGGCCTCCGAATAATTAATTTCCGTATTAATTATGTC
>NW_019262552.1:0-1000 GCF_002742605.1 Olea europaea var. sylvestris | reverse complement strand
TAACAATTGGATTAGCATTGGCTTCTGCAATCATTCCAATGTCAGTATGAGCAGCTATCAAGCTTGCGCATGCATAGTGTTATGAATTGATCGCAAGATGGTGACAATAATGAAATATACAAGAACAAAATATGATCACCCAGATTTATATGTAAACTCAATAGTAATTTTGTTTACAATAAGATCTCAATAATCTTAATTAAGATCTAAAACTTTTAAAATGTTGTATGAATATTATGGGAACCGTGACATATAGATATAAAATTCTAGAAATTAAGTTGTAAATGAATAGGAGTCAAAAACTCGTTAAAACGCAAAAGGGCCCTAGGCTAGATAACCTTGTCGATGGAACACAACTTTGCCGCTAGAGCGTTAGGCGAGCCTCAATTCTCTACAAAAAATATGCAGGTGCCGCTCAAGCGGCCAGTTAGCAGCAGGCTAACGAAAATGCGACGACTTTTTTCAAGACTATTTTAACCAAAACTTTAATACCCACTAGAATATGGATCAAACTACAACAAATTTCCACCTTGAATCAAATTTCAATAAAGAAATGTCAAAAGCACATCTCCAAATTAAAACGAACTGAGGACTAATAAATTTTGTCCATTTTCTCCAACAATGGCAACAGATGCCAACATCTCAATTGATTGCAAAAATTTAACACTAATTTCTAATTTTGGATCTATTTATAGGATTCATGATTTCCAGTCCCAGCATCATAAATTGAATTTACCAAACTCTTTAGGTCCGAATTTGGACGACAAAACATTTTGAAATCACAAACAACACATGTTGCCAATGTTGTAACATAAAATAAGTTTCAAACTTTCTTAATTAAAACCTATTAATTTTCAATTTTTCTTTTGATTTTCAGGTTTAATTACAAAATTTAAAACTCATAATATTAGATTAAATGTGGGAGTTGGAATTTGTCCCTATAGAAGGGGATTGTTTTCATTGTGTTATACACAACTTGAAAGATAAATATTTTATACAA
>NW_019262551.1:0-1000 GCF_002742605.1 Olea europaea var. sylvestris | reverse complement strand
CCTCAAATTGAGACCCAAAGTTTGCTTCCATATTTCGAAAGAGCAAACCACAAAGTTAATTTGAGCACTGCTTATCATCCTCAATCTGATTGACAATCTGAAAAACTATTCAGATTTTAGAAGACACGTTCTGAGCATGTGATTGGATTTGGGAGATAGTTGGAAGTATACCTATCATTAGTCGAGTTTGCATATAATAATAGTTTCCAAACTATTATTGATATGACTCCTTATGAAGCTCTCTAAGGTAGAAGGTGTAGATCCCCAGTTCACTAGGATGAAGGCAGAGATAATCGAATTTTAGGTCCAAAAATTATTGCAAGAACAGTGCAAGTATTTGATAAAATTAGATATAAAATGAAGTCATCTCAAGATAGACAGAAAAACTACGTAGACCAACGAAGAAAGTCGATAAAATTTGAAATCAATGAGAAAGTGTTTCTAAGGTTTGCACCAATTAACTGGGTTCTTAAATTTGGCAAGAATTGAAAGTTGAGACTTTAATTTATAGGTCTTTTTCGAAATTCTATACAAAATTGGGAATGTTGCATATTGTTTAATGCTGCCATCTGGACTATCTACAATGCATAATGCATTCTTCATATCAATGCTTAAAAAATATGTCTATGATCCCGAGCAGGTGATAAACTACGACTCATTGGAAGTATGGAAGGATTTAATGTATGAAGAGGCTCCTTGGGAAATTGTTGAAAAGAAAGTACATGCATTAAGAAATAAAGTGGTTGCTTTGATCAAGGTTTGATGGAAAAATCATACGGTCAAAGAGGCTACATGGGAGAAAGAAGCGAAAATAAAAGCTGCTTTCTAGAGCTTTTTAACTAGATAAGGTAGTTTTGAGGACGAAATTAACTTAACAAGAGAGGGATGTAACACCCCGAAATTTTATTTCCTACTTTCTTATGGGACTAAATTTACCATTGGTCATATAGCAATAGGATTAGCCTTTGTCTAGCCTTCTAAGTCGCACTAAAGTTCCAAA